>NC_069077.1:134058848-134361879 GCF_025698485.1 Gossypium arboreum
AAATCATGACATCTATCCTATTGCATATGCTGCTGTCGAAAGTGAAAACCAAGCATTATGGCTTTGGTTCTTGGAGTTGCTCGCAATAGACTTGGAAATTGTAAGCTCATACCAGATATCTTTCATGTATGACAAACAAAAGGTAAAACTCCATTTGTTTATTTTTTTGTGTTGTTTTTATTTAGGGTTTAGTGTTTGCCAAAGAATTAAATTGTATTTGTTCTATTTGCAAGGACTTTTAGAAGCAATTTATATGTAGTTTCTTAATGCAGAAACAAGACACCGTGTTAAACACCTACATGCCAATTTCAAGAAGGTTGGTTTTCGAACAAAGGAATTGAAAGATTTACTTTGGAAAGCTACCAGAGCAAGCACTCCAAGGAATTTTGAAGATGTCATAGATGAATTGAAAAAATCCAATCAGCATGCTTATGATTGGTCGAAGAAAAAGAACCCTACTCACTGGTCAAGATCTCATTTCTCAATTAGGAGCCATTATGACATGTTGGTGAATAATCTTTTTGAATCCTTTAACAAGGTAAACCCTTATTTTTTATGTTTCTTACTAATCATTAGTAGTTCACTAGTCCTTTATGTTGTTTACTAGTAGATGATATTAGAAACAAAAAGAAAACCTATTCTAACCATGATGAAAACAGTAAGGACCAAGATTATGTTGATGATTGTCAAAAAAAAAGAGAAGAAGTTGAAAAATAGAAAGGAATGTTGTGTTCAAAGATCAAGAAAAAGCTAGATGTCAATATCAAATATTCATTGAGGTAAAGTTACCCTTTTTAATCTTTCTGGTGCCTTTATTATGTCTTTATGTTACTGGTCAAATGTTGTTTTAGTGAGTGTTTTTTAATATGCATGTAGCATTTTTTTAATTTTTCTGTGTATAATTGTTGGTAGGGTTGCTAACATGCTGTTGATTGTTTTTTAATATGCATGCAGTACTTTTTAATTTGTCTGTGTATGATTGTTGGTGGGGATGGTCATATGTTGTTGACTATTTTTTAATATGCATGCAGTAACTGCTTTTTAGGGGTGTGTGTGTGTATGATTGTCGGTGGGGATGGTCATATGCTGTCCCAAAAGAAAAGCTCCCATTCAAGAGGAAACCAACCACTGTTTGATGGATGCCTCCTACTCAATAGTCATCTATGACAGACCAATGATAACATTGTGAACAGACCTTATTTTGTTATCTTTTTGAAATTGTGTAAATTTGGCTATGCCTGCTACTGATTTATTAACTTAGGTAGATTATTTTTTGTAAATTTGCCTATGATTGCTACTGTTATCTAAACTAAGCATATAGTAACTGAATTTTTTTGTAAATTTACTTACAATTCAAATCTATTCAATTATGTTGAATTGTGGGAAAATTTGGCAATAATTTGTCATTCCTTCCTTTTGTAAACAATTTGACGTTTAGCCTTAATATATGAGCGTTGATCCATGCAATTTGGCAATGAAATCAAAAGTGTGAGATTTGAGAAATACAAATGTTTCTCTCTTTTTTTTTTCATCTTTGTTATCTCTTCTAACATATGAGTATTGAGAAATACAAATGAAATGAATATTAAACATTCTTTCAAGTCTTTCAACTTTGAAATGAAATCAAATATTACAAAAAAATTTCTAACCACATATTCTCCCATTACAAATTGTAAGCAACAACAGTATTACAAAACAATTTGTAAGCAACAATCACATATTTTTCCATTTCAAGTCTTTCAACTTTGAAGTTTGTAAGCAACAACATAAGCTGGTTAGCTAGGTATACTAGCAGCCATGTATAAGAACATAAGCAACAATACACCAGTAACAATATTACAAAACGTAAGTTGGTTAGCCATGCATACCGGTAGCCATGTATAACAACATAAGCAACAATATACTAGCAACAATATTACAAAACATAAGCTAGTTTTTAGTGCTAACAACAACAACATAAGTTGATTTAGGGTTTAAAAATAACAACACAGTTACAAATACAAGCACCAAAAACCATGTTTTTCTCTCCCTCCCCCTTACATCCTCCAATGTCCTCACTTTTTTCAAAAGACCCAACAACTCAATTTGTAAACAGGGCGTCAATGATGGATCAAATCAGATGAAAAAACAACATGGTTTTCCAAACCCACTCCCAAATTTCTTACACCCAAAAAACCTTTTACCTGGGTCATCATTGGACCAAGACGTGTTTAACTTGGCTAGGTTTCCACAATAGCATACCGGAATCACTCTAGGCATCTCTATTTTTTCTCCTCTCCTCCTACTTCTTCTCCCCCTCCTTTTCTTCTTTTTCTCTTCTAAATCTACTGCTCAAACCCTAAATAGTGTTGATATGGTATTTAAATTGGTGTTAACCAGCCCAATGGACGGCTAATGACACCAAGTAAACTGTCATCTGCCATGTCACTATAACACCCCTAACCCGTATCTGTTGCCGGACTAAGGTTACGAGACATTACTGATCATACAAATTACTTATACGAATATTTATTAATATAAATGTCTATACCGACTTCATTAATAAATCGGGAACATTTCATACGATAGTATAAAATTTACACACAATTATCCCTATCAAAGTTCGAAACATTTTGAACACCTAAAATAAATGAGACAAGATAAATTGTACTTAAACCACTAAATTACCTAAATTATGTTCGATCATTTTATGCATCCATATTAAATCATTGGTGCGGCTTTTATACCTAAATTTTTATCAGCTTTGCATGTATTATATAATTACACAAACTAAAGTCAAACATTTAGGAATATATAAAGAAAATTCGTTCCATTCTATAGCTATTCGGCCATTATAAGCTAAATTGCATAATTTCGTAGCTTTACAAAAAAAAATTCAACGAATCAATATGATCATGCATGTTTGCAACCCATTCATAATACAAACATCTATAAATATATATAACAAGACATATAAGGATCCATCCGTATGTCATGATCAAATACTCAGTCACATATATCCATTTATAATATCTAACTAACTTAAATTTTTAACTACCTAATACTAAGGTTGATTTAACCCATACGGCAACCACATAAATACACATAATATGCATGCAAACATATTAATTTATCTAATGACATTCTCATATATATATATATATATATATATAATCCCATACAAAATATCAAAACCAAACCAATAAAATAAGGTACACATAAAATATATGTGTCTTACCCACAGAAGAGACCTTACTTAACATAAAGTATATAACTTTTAAACACATCAATTGTCCACAAAATATCTATACCCTATTTATCATCAATCAAACTTAGTGAACATTCAATCCCATTTGCATAAACCGAATAGGAACATGGCAATATCCATATTTCAGCATACGCAATACCTAACACAAGTTCATGCAAACATGTCACATAATTATAAGGCAGAGTGGGCAAAGATCGAGCTTAACATAGATAATTTTTAAGGATAATTGCTTAGCCATTTTCACATGGCTTTATATACAACCCCCAAATTAACATTTCCAAAACATAATTTAGCTTATACATGCCATAATTTCTAATTCAACTTATAAAAGTACCCAAACTAGTGGATAGTGTGATGAGCTTCGTAGACGATCCCCGAGCTTGTAACTTGATTTTCCAAAATCTATAAAACAGAAACAAATATTCACACGATAAGCTATTTCAGCTTAGTAAGTTATAAGCGAATAAATAACTCAATGATATTAACAGAATTAGCAAAACTAATCAGAATATTTTATCATTGTACATTTAAATCTAATCATTTATAGGTACATTCATATGCAGTATTTTTAAGCATATGATAAACACATTAATTTACATAATTCTTGTGTTAATTTGGTTTATTTCTGAATTAATCCCTGCTTAATTGGTGTTTTTTATGATTTAATCTTGTCAGGGATGCAATTGGTCAAAAACGAGTAAAAAGGGACCAAATTGAAATACAAATCGTTGAGTTGGGGCCAAATCATAAAGATGGGAAGGCCAAGGACTTAACATCAATTTTAACTTTGTAAAAATCTAAAAATAGAAGATATTATTTTATTTAGTTTTATTATTTATTTATTTTTATTTTATTAATTTAGAATAGGCTATTTTTAGTAACCCTATGTATATAAATAAGGGCTTTTAGTTTCCTAGAAAATCATCCTTTAATTTGTATTCCTTCTTCTACTTGGAATGAAACTCCTCTCTCTCTTGTATTTCCTTTTTCAATTTGGAGTTGGAATATCAATTTTTTTCTCTTCAATTTGACGTTACATTTTGTAGCTTTGTCTCCAATTTTTGTTTCTTTTCCACAATTGGGTCAATTGCTATCCAAGTCCCCTTTCCTTTCCAAAATTCCATCATCCTTCACACCAAGCCAAAACACAATCCACAACCTTCAAGCATGATTAAATTCATGCCACACTAAACCCCTTTCAGCTTTAAGCCGGTGTTAACCCCGTCAAAAAACCCGTGAGTTACAAACCCGAGCTGTTTAACTCCCAACTTTCGATATTTATTATTTTTCCGGATTAAGAGTATGACTTCGTCAACTCACAAAGTCAATACAACACTAAGTCAAAAAAGACGTCGTTTGAGTTAGTATGGCTAGACGTACAGTTGGAATTCCGAAAGGATCGATTGTCTAATTGGTCTTCCGTGAACATATTGGCGTGCCAAGTGAGGATTGCTGTTTGGTTCCGTCAAGGGAAGTAGTAACCGGATTTAAATGTCCCAAACGTTTGAGGGCATTGGTTCGAGCTAGGCTCTTCTAGAACGCAAAGCTGCCGGAGTTCTAAATCACGAATGTTTCATAGGTTGTTCGATCGGTAAGGGTTAATTATAGGACGTTCCATAACTAATTTACACAAGGAAGAGTTGGTGTCCGAGGCGTCCTTGGTAGCTATAACTAGCATATCGAAAAAGAGGAGTTCACTTAATTTCGAGGATCGGGTCAAAGACGGAAAACCCGTACTTAAGGCTGAGCTAAGTTTAATTGATTTTTCTTCAGATTACTTCATTGTTTTTTTTATTTCATCTTTTACTTTTCACATTTTTTTGTGTTTATTTCAGGTTTCATATTTTATCTTCCCGAACATCGCGGGCATGACAACTGCCCAGACATAAATCTGGTCGAAAGATAAACAATTTTCAGTAAACCAGTCTCTGTGGGATCTACCCTACTCCCTATACTGCTTTAATTTGCAAATTAGGTGTAGGTTTATATTGGTGGAATCGACAGCCATCAGTTTTGGCGCTGTTGCCTGGGACTGGCAACACTTACAATTGTTTAAATCGTCTTCATGACCAGATCTTCATCAAGAGATCTCGAATACGACCCAGAGATCGAGAAATCAGCGCGAGCATGACGAAAAGAGATAGAAGCTCTTAAACGTGCAAGTAAAGCTGGAGTTAACTAGGACAAGGGATCCTAGAATCAGACGTTGAAAAGTTGAGCGAAGTAATTCGTGCAGAGGCAATTCGACGTGGGAAATGAGTCGAAGAGGTTGAACCTAAGACCGAACCATTCTTTGAAACAAAAGACAACCTCGGTGAATCAGAAAGGATGGCAAACCGAACCATTCGTCAACTAGCAATTGCCACTAACGAGCAAACACCGTTATGCATCAACTATCCAACCGGAGGAACTCTTTTTGAATTGAAGTCGGGCTTGATTCACCTTTTGCCCACTTTTTGAGGCTTGAAGAACGAAAATCCACACACTCACTTGAGAGAATTCCACATAGACTGCTCAAGCATGAAACCCAGGGAGTACCCGAAGATGAAATCAAACTTCGGGCCTTTCCTTTTTTTTTAGTTGATACAGTAAAAGAATGGTTATTTTACTTACCCCCCGATTCTATCACAACGTGGGATGACTTATCTAGTGTATTTCTTGATAGATTCTTCCCAGCGTCACGAGCAGCTGAGCTTAGGAGGGACATAGTGGGAATTCGCCAAATGGAAAGTGAATCACTCTACGACTATTGGGAGGGGTACAAAAAACTGTATGCAAGTTGTCCTCAACATGGGTTGACCGAACAATCACTTCTTCAATATTTCTACGAGGGTTTGCTCCCTATGGAAATGAAGATGATTGACGCTGCTAGTGGAGGGGCACTTGTCAATATGACCCCTCAAAGGGCAAGAGAACTAATATCCACCATGGCGGCAAATTCTCAACAGTATCGACTGAATTCGGAACCAAAAAGACGGGTTAATGGGGTAAATGTTTCATCTTTAGAAGATAAATTGGATAAGCTTACGAATGTTGTTCAATCTTTGCTTACAGAAAAGAAGAGTCTGACCCAACTATGTAGAATTTGTACTACGTCTGAACACCCGACGGATTTGTGCCAAATCCTTAACGACAATTCAACGGCACATGTTGATGCTGTCGGAGGTTTTTCGGGACCTCCACAAAGATGCTATGATCCTTTCTCCAACACTTACAATACCGGGTGAAAGGATCATCCCAATCTGAATTACAGAGCTAATCCCCGATATAATCCATCATACCAACTGAGACCTCTACAACCACCAAAACAATAACACAAGCTGAACACATCTCTAGAAGCTGTTATGGAAAGACTTGCCGCCGATGCTGCAAAATATCAACAGAGGACAGACACATCAATACAAGAGTTAACTAATCAAGTTAGTAAACTCTCGATGGTAGTTAATCGCCTGGAGTCTCAAGGAAAATTACCTTCCCAGACAGAGCCGAACCCTCGTCAGAATGCCAGTGCAATAACTCTTTGTAGCGGAAAGATTCTGGAAACAGTTTCAGCCAAACGTCATGGGCAAGACAAGGAACGGGAAAAGCAGATCTCTAATCCAACATCCAAGCCAGAATCAGAAATTCAAAGACCAGTTGTGATGCCACCTCCTTTTCCAGGGAGGCTTGCAAGGAATAAGAAAGAGAAGGAGGAAAAAGAAATCCTCGAGACATTCAAGAAGGTAGAGGTAAATATCCCTTTACTCGACGCTATCAAACAAATCCCTCGTTATGCAAAATTCCTCAAGGAGTTGTGTAAAAGCAAGAGGAGGTTAATAGGTAACGAAAGAGTAAATATAGGAGAAAATGTCTCCGCAGTACTACAAAAGAAAGTTCCGCCCAAATACGAGGACCAATGTATGTTTGCTATTTCCTATGAGATAAGTAATGTAGGCATTAAGAAAGCCATGTGTGATTTAGGGGCTTCCATTAATGTTATGCCTTATTCTATTTATAAGCTGATTAACGCGGGTCCTTTAAAAGAGACAGGAGTAATAATCTAGTTGGCGGACAGGTCAATCGTCTATCCCGAAGGGCTGCTTGAAGACGTCCTTGTTAAAGTTAACGAATTAGTTTTCCCTGCAGATTTCTACATTATTAATATGGAAGATGATAACTCTACTAATTCGTCTGACATTTTGCTTGGAAGGCCGTTCCTAAGTACTGCAAGCGCAAAAATAGATGTTCGAAGCGGGACGCTGACCATGGAATTTGATGGCAAAATCGTGAAATTCAATGTCTATGAGGCCATGGGTCATCCTAACTCACTATTAAATATTTCTAGCATCGATATTTTAGATTGTTTAACTCAATCTTATTCCGAATATCATGACTTTGATGAGTTGGAAACTGTCTTTTACAGAAACATTGACATGAATGTTTTACATCATCTCGAGGAATTCACAGTCATTGAAGATCCATTGCAAGAAATTGTCAATCACTTGGAAACGCAACCTTCGTTGACAAACCGAGGTAACCAATTTGAACTATTACCTTTCCAAACTAAAATGTTGCCCTCAATTTTGCAGCCACCGACCTTGGAGTTTAAAGCATTACCGGACCACCTTAAGTATGTCTTTTTAGGAGAGAAAGACACATTATCGGTGATAGTGTCAAACAAGCTAACCAAAGACGAGGAGGAAAGTCGAGTTCAAGTTTTAAGAAAATATAAGGAAGCTATTGGTTGGACGATAGCCGACATAAAAGGGCTAAGTCCATCCACTTGTATCCACAAAATTTCCATCGAAGACAACACGAAACCAAAGAGTGATGCTCAAAGGCGCCTCAATCCATCCATGATGGAGGTAGTAAAGAAGGAGGTCCAGAAACTGTTAGATGTTGGGATGATATACCCAATTTTCGACAGTGATTGGGTTAGCCCGGTTCATGTCGTGCCCAAAAAAATTGACGTGACAGTGGTAAAAAATCCGTTAGGTGAGTTGGTCCCTACACGAGTCCAGAATGTATAAAGGGTTTGCATCAATTACAAAAAGTTGAATGCAGCTACTCAAAAAGATCATTTTCCACTCTCCTTCATCAATCAAATGCTCGAGCGATTAGCCGGTAAGTCCCATTATTGTTGTCTCGATGGGTACTCAGGATTTTTCCAGATTCTAGTGGCTTCGGAGGATTAAGACAAAACGACTTTCACATATCCCTTCGAAACATTTGCGTATAGACGGATGCCGTTTGGACTCTGCAATACTCCGGCCACCTTCCAAAGATGCATGGTGAGCATATTCTCCGATTACGTCGAGAAAATCATCGAAGTCTTTATGGATGACTTCACGGTATACGGTAACTCTTTTAAAGAATGTCTCAATAATCTTGCTAAGATATTACAAAGATGCCTAGAATTTAATCTTGTTTTAAATTATGATAAATGCTATTTCATGGTTGACAAAGGATTAATTTTGGGTCATATAGTTTCCTCGAAAGGAATCGAGGTCGATAAGGTAAAAACGGATATTATTAACTCGTTACCTTACCCCTCATCAGTGAGGGAAGTTCGTTCGTTTCTTGGCCATGCAGGATTTTACAAACGATTCATGAAAGATTTCTTGAAAGTCGCGCGACCACTTTGCAGTATGTTACAAAAAGATAAAGAATTTGAATTTAACCAGACTTGTAAATACGCATTTGATGTGCTGAAGCAGAAATTGGCCTCCGCTCCCATAGTGCAGCCACTAAATTGGAACTTCCCGTTTGAAATCCTGTGTGATGCGAGTGACCAAAGTGTGGGAGCTGTTCTTGGTCAAAGAATAGGGAAAGAGCCTCATGTAATCTACTATGCTTCGAAGACTTTGGATGTTGCCCAAAGCAATTACACAACCATCGAGAAAGAATTATTAGCTGTTGTGTTTGCTTTAGATAAATTTAGATCTTACCTATTGGGAACTAAGGTAATTATCTTTTCTGCTCATGCAGCTTTGAAATATTTAACAGGGAAGAAGGAGGCAAAACCCCGACTGATCAGGTGGATTCTACTCCTACAAGAGTTTGATTTTGAAATCCGAGATAAAAAGGGATGCGAAAACCTAGTAGCTGACCATCTGAGTCGATTACCGATTCCAGTAGACGACACACCATTAAAGGAAAACTTTCCAGATGAAAACCTGTTTTCAGCAAATATAGTTCGTCCTTGGTATGCAGACATAGTAAATTACCTAGTTACAGGTACTGTTCCTTCAGATTTACCAAGGTCTAAAAAAGATAAGATAAAAAAGGATGCGCGATATTACATTTGGGACGATCTTTACCTTTGGAAGCATTGCTCGGATCGGTGTCTGACGGTGTGGAGCGAAATAGAGTCTGATCTATCTTAACTTTTTGTCATTCTTATGCATGCGGAGGGCACTTTGGACCTAAACGCACTGCACACAAAATTCTCGAATGTGGATTATTTTGGCCAAACATAATTTCTTGATGCCTTTTTTTCTGTAAAACTTGTGAAAAATGCCAAAGAGTTGGTAACCTTAGTCCTCGAAATGAGATGCCTCTTACTCCTATTCATATTTGTGAAATTTTTGATGTGTGGGGCATCGACTTTATACGTACCTTCGTTTCTTCTTTTGGTAATTTTTATATACTCTTAGCTGTTGATTATGTCTCTCAGTGGATAGAGGCGAAGGCCACTCGTAATGATAATGCTAAGACCGTAGTTGACTTTCTTAGAAGTGCTATTTTTTCCAGGTATGGCACTCCACGAGCATTAATCAGTGACAGAGAAACTCATTTTTGCAATAAGCTCGTAAGTGCACTTATGGAGAAATATGGAGTGACTCAATGAATTGCCACTGCTTACCATCCATAAACAAACGGGCAAGCCGAAGTGTTAAATCGAGAGATCAAGTCTATTCTGGAAAAGATGATTAAACCTAACAGGAAGGATTGGAGTTTGAGACTGAATGACGCACTTTAGGCTTATAGGACAGCTTATAAGGGACCAATAGACATGTCACCTTACCGACTCGTTTTCGGTAAACTGTGCCGTCTTTCGGTCGAGTTAGAGCACAAAGCTTTTTGGGCAGTTAAGCAGTGTAATATGGAAATGGAGTCTGTGGGAAGATCTCAGAAATTAGACATCCAGGAACTCGAGGAAATCAGAAATGATGCATATGAAAATGCTCGAGTTTATAAAGAAAAGACGAAGGCATTTCATGATAAGTTCATCACTAGGAAGCAGTTTTCAATAGGACAAAAAGTTCTCCTATACGACTCTACCTTAAAAATCTTCACTGGGAAGCTTCGATCCAAATGGATAGGACCGTTTATTATTACTAATTTATTTTCAAATGGTACAGTGGAAATTCAAAGTGAAGAAACACGAAAGTGGTTTAAGGTGAATGGTCAACGACTAAAACCCTTTTTCGAGAATTTTCAAACACACACAGTTGAAGAGATTGTTCTCGATGAGCCCAAAGTTTGAATAGCAGGTCGTCGAGCTAACGACGTTAAACAAAAGCGCTTTTTGGGAGGCAACCCAAATTTCTTTTCATTTATTTAATTTTTTTTAGTTTAAGTAAATTATGGTGTAAATAAATTAATTACTTCTTATTTAACTCAGTCAATTTGATATTTTCAGGAACACTATGGAGGTCATGGAATTTCAAAAAAGGCTAGTACTGATGGAGGCGTGGGCACGACTTACTAATTTGGTGATAGTGAAAAAAAAACCAACATCCACTAAAATTCCTACCAAACCCATTTACCCACATGCTAAAATACCCAAAACCCATAAACCAAATTACCCACCAAAGCCCAAATCCAGCATCCATCCATAAAATTCTTAACCAACCCAATTAACTTACCATACCCAATGCCCACTACCCAAGTCCAATTACCCACTTCCCTTAAACTGAATTAAATCACCTACCCAAATAAACCAACAACACCCAATACCCACACAAACCCAATACCCAAGGCCCAATCTACACCTAACCCAATTACCCCTCCCAACCTAAAATAACCCAAATAAAAAATAAACAAAAATAAAATTTTAAACACCCAAAATCCCTAATCTCCCAACATCTTTTCCATATTCTTCATCTTCTCCAAAAATAAAACCTACACCCAAGACCAAGCTACTCGTCGCCGCCGTCACACCCCCCATCACGGACCACCACCGTCACACCCTTTAGCCGACCCTACCCCACTGCTGTCAAAAGAACCAACACACCACCTCAATTTCCTTTTTCTTTTTCGTAGCCTTCACCTAAACCCAACACCACCGTTTGCCAGCCCCCTTTTCTGCCAAAGCACTATCGAACAAGTCCCAACACCATCATCCTGCCACCACCGGCCTCGCACCGTGCCACCGTCGACGAACCACGCCCCACCTCCACTTTTATTTCGTTTTCCCTCTTACCCCACGCCGAACACTGTCATTCTCCACCGCCAATCTACTGCCGAATGGAGACCTCGCATTCACGTCGCTGGACGGAACCTATAACCGTGTGCTGCCGTTTCTTTTCTCCCCAACCCCCATTTTCCTTCATTTTTTTCTCCTTTAAACCACACAAAACCGCCACCCACCACCTTGTCGTCGCCAACACCGACGCTCACCCCCTCACCATTTAAAAATTTGGCCTAAAAGTACTCCACCTATTGTCACCGCCGCAGTACGAGCCTCGCCGCCGTCATTGCCATCGTGCACCGCCGCTACTCGTCACTGTTAAAATCGTCTGAAACGCTTATTTTTTACGCTACGACCGAGACCATGGTTCGAACTCGGAACCAAACGGCCGACAACTTCCTGATTTTACTTAATCGGAGTCGGTATCGATTCTCCGCTCCTCCTGTCGTCGATATCGACGATGATGAACCTCCTCCACTGCCTCCTATACGAACAACCCCACCAACGAGAGCATGATGCCAACAACATTTGACTTCTGTCGAACCAGAACTTTCAAACAGCAGCTCCGATAGTCCCGAGAGGTCGACCCTTAACCCTCAGTATAATTTACTTTTATTGACATATCATGCAGGTAACTCAAACGAGGCTCCTTCGACCACAAATGAACATGTCGGTCAACGCCAAACACGATCGTCCACCACTCGAAGTCATCGACAACGGACACATGAACCAACGACACCGCTGGACAACAGTATTGACACTGCTGAAAATTTAAGTCCACCACCCTCGCCCAACGAATATGTTCGACCAGCACGAAATAGCCAATGTAATAGACGAGGTCGTGCCAACACCGTTCCCACCAAAGGACGACTACAAGGATTTCTGGATTTTTCGACCCCAGAGCATCGCACACTATACGATTACATTTGACAACGCACACTCCCGGTCTGTAAGCAAATCGATTTCACCACTCTTAATGTGCTAAATATTCATGATATTGTGACTACTTATTTTGATGCTATTGGTTGGAGCTCTTTTGTAAACATATCCTGTGATGCATATTATGAGCTAATATATGAGTTTTACACCACATTTAGCTTCAATGTTAGTGCATTACAGACTATTGAAACGCAAAGCATTATCTGTTTTCGTCTGCTTGGAAAGGACTTTCAAATGTCGGTATCTAATTTTAATATTGCTATGGGTTTCGTTGACCCTGACAATATTCAATCCGACTCCTATCATACTGCTTTGTTAGACATTCTGAGCGACTTTAATGCTCAAGATACCTACCGTGTGTTAACCAATTCTAATCAACTTTATAATCCAATAACCACAAAAGACTTATTGGTGCATGAACCTGCCTTAAGATATATTCACCGATTTTTGGCATTTAGTTTTTCGGGACGAAACCATTCATCCATTGTTTTAACGAGAACTGAATTATTTTTCTTGTGGTGTATACATTTCGGTTATAAAGATAATTTAGGATATTGGTTTGCAAAAAAAATTCATGTTGTTTTGCGTTGTAATCGTCCTCTAATACTTGAATCGTATATCACAAACTTAACCTCTATACTTTTTCCCTCTGAAATTGATTTCTCGTCCTTGACATGTGCATATCATATGGACAGCCTAGATAAATATTGTTTGGATTCTATGGGTTTGCTTGCCGACACCCCTACTGCTTGTTATTTTGTTCCTCCAAGAACACAGACTGCTCATGGGAATATGGTTTTTCGCCAACGCCCATATTTCGCTACTCGAGAACAAGAGGAACAACCTTCGACCATAGAGGACCGTTTAAGCCGAATCGAGGCTCGACTTGGAACAATGGAAACTCAAGTCTCCATAATCCTTGACATCCTACAGAGTCATTACTCCCAACATCAACCACGTCATTAACTATATGGGGAGTGTTCTTAACTTTTTCTTTTTATTTGGGCTGCTGACTTTTCTTTCATATAAGATATGCTTGAGGACAAGCATTGATTAAGTAGTATGCATGATTTTTGCTGCATGTCTCTCTTTTGTATGTGTTCAATCATACGTTAAATTCATTCGATAGTTTATTTAAACATTAAGCCTTTAATCTCATACTTAGTTAATTTGGACAATTGGGCAAAATTAAAATGTTCAAGTATATAGTTTAGTCAACATTTGTGTCTTAAAATTGATATATGTAGCTAGATTGTTTTTTCGTAAATTGATTGTTTGGGAAATTATATTTGCTTGTGCATTAATAAATAAGTGAATAAATTAACGTTCAAGTTATGTGTGAAGTTTCGAAAATTTGACCGGATTGAGTAACTGGGATAAGGTGCTTAGGGTTGTCATCTTATCTCGCGTAAAAAGGTTCGAGTGACAAGTTGATAACTTATAAACATTCCGCTAACTGAGCTTTCAAAAAAAAAGAAAAAAAAGATGAAGAAATAATATATAATAAATAAAATTTTAAGACTGTTTGAACTGAGTAACCAGGCTAGGGTGCTTGGGTTGTCATCCTAGTACGCGTAAAAAGGTTTGACCACGTTAATAATTTTATTTTTCTAATGCGTAGTTAATTAATAATGCCTTGCAAGCTACTGGATTCAAACTCAATTTAATAAAATTATTTAGTTCACATATTTCAATCTTATGACACTTGTTGATCAAACTTTATATCTTGAGCATTTATTTATTTTTGCCTAAGTTGTTTACATTGATTATGTATGCGGAAAAAGAGCTCGATTTTTAATGAATTGTAGAATAAATTTAATGTTTGAAAGAACAACATGCTTGAGGGCAAGCATGAGCCAAGTAGGGGGGAGTTGATAAACACATTAATTTACATAATTCTTGTGTTTAATTTGGTTTATTTCTGAATTAATCCTTGCTTAATTGGTGTTTTTTATGATTTAATCTTGTCAGGGATGCAATTGGTCAAAAACGAGCAAAAAGGGACCAAATTGAAAGACAAAACGTTGAGTTGGGGCCAAATCATAAAAATGGGAAGGCCAAGGATTTAACATCAATTTTAACTTTGTAAAAATCTAAAAATAGAAGATATTATTTTATTTAGTTTTATTATTTATTTATTTTTATTTTATTAATTTAGAATAGGCTATTTTTAGTAACCCTATGTATATAAATAAGGGCTTTTAGTTTCCTAGAAAATCATCCTTTAATTTGTATTCCTTCTTCTACTTGGAATGGAACTCCTCTCTCTCTTGTATTTCCTTTTTCAATTTTGAGTTGGAATATCATTTCTTTTCTCTTCAATTTGACGTTGCATTTTGTAGCTTTGTCTCCAATTTTTGTTTCTTTTCCACAATTGGGTCAATTGCAATCCAAGTCCCCTTTCCTTTCCAAAATTCCATCATCCTTCACACCAAGCCAAAACATAATCCACAACCTTCAAGCATGATTAAATTCATGCCACACTAAACCCTTTTCAGCTTTAAGCCGGTGTTAACCCCGTCAAAAAACCCGTTAGTTACAAACCCGAGCTGTTTAACTCTCAACTTTCGATATTTATTATTTCTTCGGATTAAGAGTATGACTTCGTCAACTCACAAAGTCAAGACAACACTAAGTCAAAAAACACATCGTTTGAGTTAGTGTGGCTAGACGTACAGTTGGAATTCCGAAAGGATCGATTGTCTAATTGGTCTTCCGTGAACACATTGGCGTGCCAAGTGGGGATTGCTGTTTGGTTCCGTCAAGGGAAGTAGTAACCGGATTTAAATGTCCCAAACATTTGAGGGCATTGGTTCGAGCTAGGCTCTTCTAGAACGCAAAGCTGTCGGAGTTCTAAATCACGAACGTTTCATAGGTTGTTCGATCAGTAAGGGTTAGTATAGGACGTTCCATAACTAATTTACATAAGGAAGAGTTGGTGTCCGAGGCGTCCTTGGTAGCTATAACTAGCTTATCAGAAAAGAGGAGTTCACCTAATTTCGAAGATCGGGTCAAAGACGGAAAAACTCGTGCTTAAGGCGGAGCTAAGTTTAATTGATTTTTCTTTAGATTACTTCGTTGTTTTTTTTATTTCATCTTTTAGTTTTTACGTTTTTTTTTATTTCAAGTTTCATATTTTATCCTCCCAAACATCGCGGGCACGACAATTGCCCAGACATAAATCTGGTCGAGAGATAAACAATTTTCAGTAAACCAGTCTCTGTGGGATCGACCCTACTCCCTATATTGCTTTAATTTGCAAATTAGATGTACGTTTATATCGGTGGAATTGATAGCCATCAGCATATATAATTATTTCCTTTTATAATTACATTTAACCGAATGTATAAATAGTTAAAACCAACATAGTATCATTTAACCACCAAAGCCGAATATTCCTATTACACTTAGTTCCCCTACACAAAATGCAAAACTCTTATCTTTAATAAAATTTTACTACATAAATTAACCATATAACCGCTTATATACATTATTACTCATACATATATACACAAGAGCTATTCATAGTATATTTACTACTCATTCACAAGTCAACTATACACATTTATATAAGCTTAAAGATCCGGTTATATGATCATGTACATAATTTACTTTCATAGTCGAATATTCATAGGCACATATAAATACAATTAAAGAATCATTTCCATAATAAATACACCATTCGTACAAGTCCGAAAACACATATTTGAACCAAGGAGGTTTATCCTTTATATCATACATAACACATTTTATCAATAAATCACATACTTACCTTATCATCGATAACCAATAAACTAAATCATACCTGTCCCCTTTTGCTCATCCAAC
Organism: Gossypium arboreum; assembly: GCF_025698485.1. Lineage (NCBI taxonomy): Eukaryota > Viridiplantae > Streptophyta > Magnoliopsida > Malvales > Malvaceae > Gossypium > Gossypium arboreum. Next base: position 134,075,258 of record NC_069077.1, read on the forward strand.
ACATCCGATTATGTTTACCTTTGCCCGATGAACCACTCGGAATTGGGTAGGACACTCGGATAATTTATACATATATCATACAATGCCAACGTCCCAGACGTGGTCTTACATGTAGCCACATATTGATGCCACTGTCCCAGTCAGGTTCTTACTCGTAAACACATATCGAAATCACAAATTGATGCCATGGACTTACTGGCACTCGTATATCGGAATCCTATGTCATGACATATGTATCCTAGCTATTCCTAAGGTTCATACGAGGCTTTCGGACGTCGTAACTTGGTCGAATCGAACTCGGAAGTGTAATAGCCACATTCAATCACATTCGGCCATAATATATTTAGTTTCTAACATTTCAAAACAGCAAGTAAATATAACATTAAGTTACCAATAAACATGTCTATTTGCTTTTAAACCTACCTCGGACGTTGTAAAACGGGAAGGGGCTGCTAGTCGATAACTTTCGTTTTTCCCCGATCCAAATCTGATTTGTTTGGTTCTTGATTTAAACATATTCAAATTAAGCTCATTCAAACATATTTTCATTCAATTTAGTCCAAAAAACACATAAATGGGTAAATTACCATTTTACCCCTAACATTTATAATTTTTACAATTTAGTCCCTATTGCACAAAACACAAAATACATCAAATTTCTCCACACCCAAGCTAGGCCGAATATTACCCATGTCCATACAAGCCCTTATAATTTATTAATTTCACATTTTAGTCCCCCAAATTATTATTTTTGCAATTAAATCCTAATTACTCAAAATCATCAAAAAATCCAATACAAAATATGTTAATCTAAAACATATCTTTCATTTTATTTTTTTTATATTCAGTGCAAGAGAGAATGAAAAACATATTTTATTTTATGATATTATATCATATATATGCTTTAATAATTAACTTACTTTTATAACCTTAATAATTTAATATTAAAACCACATATTATAAGTCTTTGACCGTCCCACTAATATCTTTATAGGTTATTTACAACATAAATCCCTCATCCTTAAAAGCCACTAACAATTTGGCCCTTTATAAATTAAACTACCAAATTTTCAATTTACGCGATTTAAGTCCTTTTATTTAATCAGACACCTAAACGACGAAATTAATTCACAAAAATTTCACAAATATAAATTCACATAAAATAAACACGTAAAATAATTTTAAAATATTTTTCCGGCTCGAATTTGTAGTCCCAAACCACCGTTCCTATTAGGGTCTAAATCAGGCTATTACAGTCACTGTCGTTACTTCTGTAACAGAAAACGACACAAAGGATTATTTTCTCATTTTTCAAAAGTTGAGTGGCTGAAATGAAACCTAAGTGATTGTTTTGTTAACTACCCCAAAATTGAGTGACTGTTGGTGTAATTTACTCAACATTTCAATTCAATCTTCAATTTATAACCCCCCACTGTTTTTCACCCTCACCTAATCTTCCTCACTTTATTTGTATATTTATTTATTTATTTTATTTTAGAAAGATTGAAGAGCATTTTGTAGTATTTATTTTCTGCCCAAAAAAGTGCCATAGCTTTATCAAAGCTAAGACTCTCAATTTGTTAGTTAAATTTTAAAAGACGTTCTATCAATTAGATTTTTCAATCTAATCATCAATTTAGACGTTAAATACTAATTCAAATCTTATGTAGATAATACTTGAAACACGTAGATCAAATTGTAAAAAATAACATATATGTTTACATAGATAATTTGACTTTGATGTGTTAAAAAAGACCATGTTAATCAAATATGAGAGTGATATTTCTTTTTCTTAATACAAAAGATCAAAATTATCCGTACACATATCAAATTTAAGCCAGTATTTAAAGTCCGGACTAATGATTAAGATGATAGAAAAACCAGATTAATTTATATTATGTTTACTAATATTAAATCCTTTTACTAAATTTAGTGTTGTATATTTTGAACATGCTCCAATGTGTTAGCATCTTTAGGAAAAAAAAAGTTTAGCAATTGAAACAAATTAATTGGAAGGTTGTTTGTTTGGATAACATACGGTTGACTTTTTAATCACTAAAGTTGACTGAACCTCAAATAAATAATGGACTTCTTATTTTACCCCTTCAATTATAATATTTTTTGTGTAATAATGATTTTAATTATTATTTAATATAAATATAATATAAATATTTTTGTACATTTAGTTTCAATATAAATATATGTTTTATTATAATTTAACATAAATGTTATTTATTATTTATTATTTAATTTAAATATGTTTTTTAATAATTTATAATAATAAATACAAATATAGTGGTGAGCGTTTGATTGAATCGAGTGAAAAAATTTCAAGTTAATCGAGTTGATTAATCCTATTTTATCATCTTAACTCAATTTGAATTTTTTTCAAATGGAGTTGAGTGGAATGAAATTCGAGTTGAGTCGAAGCAAGAGAAATTTTTCAAATTAAATTAAAAAATTAAACATGTCAAATTAAAATCTTATTACAATATAACAAAATTTGTCTCTGGACTGAGTCGACCTGTTGGCACGGATTCTCTGTCTGCCTTTTGGCACGGTTTTCTTTTACTTCCTGTCTCCTTTTCTATTTTCTCCTTCTGATTCTGGTTTCGTTTTCTTCCTTTACATTTTTGTTCTGGTGGGGGCTGCTGAATCGCTTATGGAAGAAGAGTTGGCGAATCTGAGTCTATTAGATAAAGAGGAAGAAGCATTTCAAAAGGAAGGTGTGGTGGTGGAAAGATCTTATTAATTCTGTCTGGTGAGACGTTGTCTAACAGATAGTGTTGTCCATTTTCCTTCACTGCGTAACTCTATGGCTGATCTCTAGCATCTTATTGGAGGGATTTGCATTACGGATCTAGGAGAAAAAAGGTATCTCTTTCAATTTTTTCATGAGGTTGACATCCATAGCGTAATTGCTGGAACACCGTGGTTCTTTAATAACCATTTGCTTATAATTCAAAGGCTTTCAATTGGAGAAAATCTAGCAACATTGGCGTTAAATTTTACTGAGTTTTGGATACAAGTCCATGAATTACCCCCAGGGTCCATGACTGAAACGATGGCTAAACAGTTCGGTGATTTTTGTGGTAAATTTCTTGATTATGATACTTCAATACCGACTTTGGGCCACAAGAAATATATGCGCATTTGTGTTTGTTTGGATGTATCTGCCCCGTTGAAACGTAAGAAGAAGATCCAGATTAGAAAAGCTATGATTGTTTATGCTCAATTTAAGTACGAAAAACTAAGTCTATTTTGTTTTATTTGTGAAAGTTTGGGGAATGGTGAAAGCTACTGTCCTTATCGGTTAAGAATCGAGCCAACAAAAATTATTTTTGGCTGGGACTTATCACTGCGTGCAGTGCCTAAGCGTCAGAACATGTTGGTGAGCAGGTGGTTACGTGATGCTGATGGTTTACAGTGCAACACTGGAAATTTGGAAGGTCTCAATCAAAGTATTTTATTAAATGAGGGGAATGATACAGGGAAAAAATTAAGGGGTAATATGGGGAGCTAGATGTCAAATACCAATTTAAATCAATTGGGATCTAATCAACAACATATCCCTAATTGGCAAAGTTAAGAGCATAATTGGAGGAAAGGTGGCGTGCAAAATGATGGGCTGGAGTATGGGCCTATGGATTTGGTCTCAGAAGAGGAAAATGACCCTATTACCACATTAGAAGGAAAGAAGAGACAACGAATAGTGAAAGGCCCCCTTGTTCTTATGGGTTCTAATACTGGAAATGGCTCCTTGGACTTATCAGCTAGCTCTAGTGACCAGAGCAGCCAGGCACAATGAAAATACTAAGCTGGAACGTTCGTGGTTTAAGGAGATCACGAACTGTAAAGAGGCTCAGAAATAAGTTGAGAGCCATTAATCCTCGAATTTTGTTTCTTATGGAGACAAAATTAAGTTAAAAAAAATAGAGTTGGTCAAGTTGAAGTGCGGTTTTGAAAATGGAATTGATATTGGGGCGATAGGTTCTAAAGAACGGTTATCATTGGGTTGGAAAGGGAATTCTTTGATCAGACTTAAGAGTTTCTCCTCTTTCCATATTGACGTTGAGATTCATGATAATGAAGGCAGTGACACTTGGTGATTAATGGGGTTTTATGAGAATCCGGATGAAAGATGTAAAGGGGATTCTTAGAGCTTACTTAGGAAGCTAAGCTACGACCATTCTACTCATTGGGTTGTATTGGAGAATTTCAACGAAATTGTAAATTCTTACAAAAAGAAAGGAGGTCATCTTAGATCAGAATGTCAGATGATGGAGTTTCGTGCGGCATTAGAGGACTGTAGCCTCAACGATTTAGGATTTATAGGTCGGTGGTTCACATAGGAGAGAGGAAGATTCATATCTACAAATATTAAAGAGCGTCTAGATCGTGGGGTGACTACGATAAATTGGGTGGATTTTACATGAATTATCAGGTTGAACATTTGAGTCATTCATTTTCTGATCATTGTCCCATTCTTCTTGATACTATGGGAGTAAGACGGAATGATTAATATTATAGTGCAACAACGTTTCGATTTGAGGCTAAATGGTGTTTAGAAAGTTCCTTTGAGGAGATGGTTAAAAGCTGGTGGAAAGATGCTACTGGAAGTATACCTAGTAGACTTGAGAGCATGGGTCGCCATATGCAAAGTTGTAGTAAAGCCAGAAGTAGGAAGGTGAAGAGAAATCGAGTTGATCTAAAAGACAGATTATCTTACCTTTATAATCAGGATCTTTCGGATGAGATTTTAGCTGAAATCATGGAGGTTCAATTAGGGCTTAATTTGGAGGCAGATAAGGAAGAGTTATTTTGAGAGCAACGCGCCCGAGCCTACTGGCTTAAGAATGGTGATCGTAATACAAGTTACTTTCATAAAATAGAAGTTCAACAGCAGTTTCAGAGGCGAATTTCTGAGCTAGAAGATGAGAGTGAAGGAAGGACTACATCGACAAAAGAGATTATAAAGATTACCTCGGGTTATTTTAAAAATCTTTTTTCAGCTTCTGATATTGGTTTGGATGAGTAGTTATTTAGTATAATGGAGAAAAAAGTTACTGCTAGCATGAATGACATGTTGCTAAGACAGTTTACTGAGGAAGATATCGCTTATGCTATTAAGATGATGGCGCCCCTGAAAGCACTCGGCGTTGATGGATTCCCCGCAATTTTTTTTCAAAGGTACTGGTATATTGTTGGACCAGAGATTTCCCGTTATTGCTTATCTATTCTTAGTGGTCAGTATAAAGTAGGGGATATTAATAAAGCACATATTATCTTGGTTCCCAAGGTTGATAAACCAAAAAATATGTCACAATTCAGACTTATAAGCCTTTGTAACGTTGTTTACAAAATTATTGCAAAAGTATTGGTAATTCGTATGAGTTCTATTTTGGGTAGCTACATTAATGAAGCTCAAGGGGATTTAATCCCAGGAAGACTTATTTCAGATAATGTGTTGATCGCTTATGAGGTTCTTCATTCTCTCAAAATGAAGAAGAGTGGCAAGAGAGGGAACTTTGTGTTTAAACTCGATATGAGTAAAGCGTATGCCGGGTTGAATGAGATATTTTGGCAGGTATGATGAAGCACTTGGGCTTCCATGAGGATTGGATTGTCCTCATTATGAGACTCGTATGTTCTATTTCTTATTTTGTTAATCTTAATGGAATCAATGGTGAATAGTTTTCTCCTTCAAGAGGCTTAAGACAAGGAGATCCTTTCAGTCCCTATCTGTTTTTGATTTGTGCTGAAAGTTTCTCTACACTGATTCAGGATGCTAAAAAGAAAGGTTAGATGATGGGTGCAATTGTTGGTAGGGAGAAATTGGCTTTAATCATTCATTTTTTGTTGATGATTGTATCCTTTTTGGTGATGCATCGTGTGAAGGGCTAAGAGTGTTCCGAGATATCATTAGGGAATATGAGATGGTCTCGGGTCAGCGGGTGAATTTCGACAAGTCTCTTATGTAACTCCGTGCAGAGACCAGTTTTTAGGAGTCGAACACGAGGTGTTAATGGACTTAATTCATTACTTAAACAAATTTCATACAATTCATTTTAAAATTTCGGACAAGTTGGCTAAGCGCATCACATCGCTTTAAAAATCATATCTCGAGTTCTGAAACTCAAAATCTAATTCCGTAAATTTTTCCTGAAACTAAACTCATATATCTATCTACTAATTTTTTTCTAGAATTTTTGGTGAGGCCAACTAATACATTTTATTAGTTAAAAACTCCCCTGTTTCAGGGTTCAACTACTCTAACCTCTGTGTATTACAAATCAGATATCTCCCTATACAGAGCTTCAATGACTATACCGTTTGTCTCTAATAAAACTAAACTCAATAATGAATCTGTACATATAAAGCATAACTTCTAATTATCTTTGTAAAATTTATGGCGAATTTACAAAGTCAAAATAGGAGATCCAAAAATTGCTTTGGCTCTGTTTCACAAAAATTTAAACATCTCATAAAATATAGCTCATATACCTGTTTCGTTTCTTCCATATGAAAATAGACTCATCAAGTTTCGATTCCATAACTTATTCATTATTTAATTCCATTTCTACTATTTTTAGTGATTTTTCAAATTCACGTCACTACTGCTATCTGAATCTATTTTATGGTAAATTTTACCTATTTCATGGTTTCCATGGATTAGCTAGTAATTTGACATACATAACACCAAATATAATCATGATTAGCCACTCCAATGGCTTATCATTACCAAGCATTTCCATACCACTCAATAACCATATCATAAGACCATATATACAAAATGATTATAATGTTATACATGACATACTCAAAATATACAAGCCATTATGCCAAGATGGTATACGGATAGTGTGAGCGAGCCTTCGACCGTTCCCAATTTTCGAGCTGGCTTGTCAAAACTACAAAGAATGAAAAAGGAGTAAGCATAAATGCTTAATAAGTTCACATGCAAATAGCAAGTAACATAACCATATAAGCAAACATAAAACATCATTTGCATAATCATCACCAAGACATTCATATCACATTTTCATTTATCATTTTACCATATTGTTGTTATATCGATTTTTCAACCCGAGGGTTAAGTACATACCTGTTCACAGTACCCATTTCACAACACTTAAAAATACGTCCCTTTTATCTTTGAGTATTCCTCTATTTCAGTAGAACTTTACCCGTTGAACACATCGGAATATAATTCGGATACATGAAAAATTTACACATAAGTGCCACATATGTAGCCAAGCTACCATGTAACCCGCCCATAAGCGAACTCGGACTCAACTCAACGAGCTCGGGCGTTCGCATCCATAAGTGAACTCGGAATCAACTCAACGAACTCGGATGCCTAGTTACATCTCTCGAACTCGAACTCAACTCAACGAGTTCGGACATTCGCATCCATAACTGAACTCGGACTCAACTCAACGAGTTCGGATGCTCAACCATCCTAGTGACATGTCACTTGTATCCTAATCTATTCCTAAAGTTCAAACGGGATTTTTCTCGAACACATCTCCTTGCCATCTTCCGTAAAATACCGAAACCAATATTCGGTAGTACTTTATATTTAACAATTAATACACATAATTTGCATTTTATTCGAAAATAATCACAAAGCATAATATTTCATGATAATAATCAGCATCATATCATATAAACAACATTAAATTGCTTAAAATGACAATTATGTTACTACATTTACACATGAACTTACCTCGTATGCGAAAATGGCTACTTTTACTGGTTCGTCCACAACTTGGTATTTTCCCCATTTTAACCCAAATTTTAATTTTCCTTGCTCTATCATTTAAAATATAATTTAATTAAGACTCACATTATTCAAATTGACCCAAAATCATATTTTAAAAAAATTAAAATTTTACCCCTAAACTTTTACATATTTACAATTTTATCTCAAAGCTCGTAAATTAAACTTCAGCCTATTTTCTTATGTTTTATGACATTCTGATCATTTCTCCCTTCTATGGCAATATCAAATTCTCACTCTAACATGTATTTATGACTATTAAGTATTTTTACCGATTAAGCCCTTTTGCTCGTTTTCACTTAAAACCGAGTAGCACAAGTTATCTAACATAATTTAAAACCTCATATTCTATCATAAAATACCAAAATACACAAATTTCACCTATGAATATTTTTCCAAATATAAACCCTAGGTTAAATTATTGCTAACATAAGCTAAATCGAGCTAACGGGACTCTAAAAACGTAAAAATCATTAAAAACAAGGCTAAAACGAACTTACAATCGAGCTTGGAAGCTTGAAAAACCCTAACCATGATTTCTCCTTCCTATATTCGGCCATGGGGTTAAAGATGAACAAAATTAGCTTTTAATTTTATATTTTAATTCATTTTACCCCTAAATAACCAAAATACCCTTACTACTAAACTTTTCAAAATTTCTATCCATTTTTATTTTTATCCATAAACTTAAAAATTGATAAAATCGCTATTTAAAATCTCTTAATTAATATTTCAAAATAATTTCATACTAAAATTTTTAGAATACAAGTTTTACAAATTATTTAATTTAATCTCTAATTTCAATTTAAGCACTTCATGCATAAAATTTTTCACAAAATTTTCATACAATCATGCAATCATATTATCATGCAATCATATCATAGACCTTAAAATAATCATAAAATAATTATTTTATTTCAAATTTTCTAATCACAAAACCACTATTCCCACTAAGTCCAAAATCAAAATATTACATCTTATCTATTTCCAGGCTAATGTGAACTCAAATGTCAAGGAGGACATTAACAACTTATTAAGAGTACGAGTGGCTACAAATCCTGAGAAGTATCTAGGTTTGCCTATGATGTTGGGTCAGGAGAAAAACATGGGCTTTTGCTAATTTTGCTGATAAGTTCAGAAAAAGAGTTAAAGGGTGAAGTTTGCGCTATCTGTCAATGGGAAGTAAAAAGGTCGTCATTAAATCGGTTTCGCAGGCAACCCCGCTTTATGCCATGTACTGTTTTCTTTTGCAGGAATTATGAATAGGTTTTGATGGTCTAACAATAAGACGTCGAAGGGAATTCATTGGAGCAGTTGGGATAAGTTATGCAAACCGAAGTGCATTGGTAGGTTAGGTTTTAAAAACTTGTTTTTGTTTAATAAGGCCTTACTGGCAAAACAGGTTTGGCGTATTTTATCTCAGCCTCATTGTTTATTACCCAGAGTTTTAAAAGCCCATTATTTATCGTTTTCTGATATACTGTCTGCGAAAATTAGTTCTTACCCTTCTTTTACCTGGAGAAGTATTTGCAGTGCTAGGGAGTTGAGTGTGGAAGGGATTGTGTGGAGGGTTGGCAGTGGTGCTCGCATCAATATTTGGAATGATCTTTGGCTACCTGGAAGAGAGAATAACAGAGTTTTAGTTCAGGAGATTAGGCCTACTTGGACGACTGTTAATCAGCTAATTGAAACAGAATCTAATACCTGGAATAGAGAGCTGGTTCATTATTTAGTTGATGAAGATATAGCAGCTCGAATCTTTTCTATTCCGATTTCTGGAAGTAGCTAGGAGGATATGCTGGTTTGGAAACACAAAGGTTCAGGAGAATACACTGTTAAGAGTGGCTATCGAGTCTTAACTACAGCTCATTTACAATACAACACGCACACTTCCTCTACTATTGATGATTACAAAGAATTTTACAAAGCCTTATGGTCACTGAATATTCCACAAAAAATTAAAATCCATATCTGGAGGCTGTTTAATGATCTGTTGCCCCACTTTGGTAATCTGGCGTGCCGAACGTTGAGTGTGGAAGTCGCTTGCCCTCTGTATAAGACAGATATGGAGGATTTAGATCATTTGGTATGGTCCTGTGATACCTTACAGTGTGTGCGGGCTTCCTTACAAGTAAAGATTCCACCACTGGAAACTTCGTTGTGTTGTAAGAGTCGATTTGCTAAAACATTTTCTGCAGCAGATGAACAACAAAAACGTATCATTTCTATTTCCGTTTGGGGGCTATGGTATTGCAAAAATAAACTAATCCATGAAGGGGTCAAATTTTCTTTGTAAGAGTTTGTAGGGTTTATTCGAGGTTATGAACAAGAGCTCAATCTTAATCAAGAGAATCTCCGTCCTCTTAAAGTTATGGTGAAGGATCTGTGGAGACCCCTAGACGATGGAGTTATCAAGATAAACTTTGATGTGGCTTTCCAAAAAGAAGACAAAATCACTACAACAGAAGTTTTAGCTAGAGATTTTACAGGAGAAATCGTAGGAGCAGAAACTTATCTAATCGAAGAAGTTGCTGACGCTTTTGTAGCAGAAGCTCTGGCTTGTGAAAGAGCACTAATCTTCGCGACTGAAATGGGCTTTCTACGTCCGGTCGTTGAAGGTGACTCCTTGTCCGTTATCAATAGTATTAAGAAGAAAGGGGAAGACAAATCGGTTCTTAGGCCGATTACTCATCATATTTGTAAAATGGGTTTGCATCGTGATAAGGTATCTTACCTTTTTGTGCCCGGAATGGTTAACGGAGTAGCTCATACTCTTGCGTTGGAAGACCAAAGAAGGCAGATTTGCGGTGGATGGGTTAATGGCGTGCCTGCTTCAGTGAAGAAGATAGCGATGGAAGACCGTTTGACTTGGATCCAGCATCTCTAAGGTTCCTCTTGTTTGCTTTGAAAATGGAGAAGGTTCGATGAATCTCCAGTGTTTGTGTTCAAAGCTTTTGCCCTCTCCTTTACTTAGTTCCATTTTGGAGAGAGGTTTGGCTGATATTTTGAAAATGGAGAGGTTTGGCTCAAGACGTTTCCTTTCTTTCTGCTTTTCTTTTAGATTGGTAGTTTTTAGGAGCTCATTAATTACCTGCTTTAACAGCTGTTTCCCTATTTGTTTTGCTGACCTGTCTTTTCATGTTGTCGTTTTATGGCTTATCTGATACAGCTTTTGCCTTGAGCCTTGCAATTAATAATATCAGTCAGTTTTACTTAAAAAAAAAAAATCTTGTTACAATATAGTTAATTTTATTTTAAAACACATAAATTTAAAAATATTTTTAAATATTTTAGTATAATAAACTTGAATCATTAATTAATTTATTTAGGTCTCATAATTATTATTCAAGAAAACTTTTAAAATTTTAATATTCTTTATATATTTTTAGATTTTTTGAAATTTTTATAAATTTTTAAAATATAAAATTTAAAATATTTATAAATATTTTGAATTTTCAAAATTACTTTTGAATATTTTTGTAATTTTATTGGGAGATACCAATTTGCTCATTTTTCAAATTTGGCAAAGGCCAAAAGGATATTTACACTACTATGTTATTTGAATAACTCAAATTATTCGAGTTATAAAATTCAACTCGATTTGAACTCGAAACTCGAATTACATATTTGAGTTGACTTTAATAATTTGAACGAATCGAATCGAATCGAGTTTTGTTCACCGCTATACAAATATCATATTTTATTATTATTATTTTGTTGGTGAAATCTTATTTTTTTATTTCGAGCACATGTTTGAATCTAATCACATTTTTCACTACAACAACCGTTTTTAATTTCCCCGTAGCTAACAACAAAAGATTCTTACGGGTTTCAATTCCTCGTAATTAAAAAGAAATGAAGACAAATTAGAGGTCCATCACTCAGTGTGAACATAAGTTTATGGTTTGAGAACAAAATATTTTAAATACATGAATGATGACATTTGCTTATATAATTACACTTCTATTCTCTAATCAGAGTTTGTTTGATTGTTGAAATCCAAAAATGGTGAGTATGAACTTCACTTTCCTATTCAAATGATGTCACAGTAAGAGCAAACCTACAATTGGAGCAGAACAAGTCCAAACGTGGAGTTAAAAAAAGACTGTTCAATTGAAAGAGAGTAGCAGCAGTCAACCCATATGGGCGGACACCCAGACTTGAAATTATATCATTAATGAAAAAACTCACATATGCTGCTGCTGCGCTATATATAATACTCATTTCTACCTATGCAACTCACTCTATTGTTAGAGAAGAAGAAGAGAAAATGGGAGGTTACAATGAAAAGAGAGGTTTATTTTTAGTAATAGTGATGCTGATGTTGGTGTGTACCAATCATTGTTTTGCAGCAGCGGTGAACGACGAGGGGTTGGTGGAGATGGAAACGAATCTATTATTTCCAGATGGATCAAGTGAAGCTAGTTTTTTGGGAGCTCTACGCGCCGATTCCACATGCGGGCGGAGGGGTTCAGACAAATGCACTCCAGGGTCCAATCAGCCAATACCACCTCCGCCTTGCGGCGGCGGCTCATTCAATCGTAACTGTAGAAAGTGAAGCAACTCGTGATTTTCCGGCCAATCACTCTCTTCGCCGACCATGTGTTTACTCCGACCATGTGTTTACTTGCTTTTACTATTCGTGTTGCTAATGAAGGATCATTTACTCTCTTTTTTAGATTAATTAAAATATTAATGTTTCGGAAGTTAGTTTGTTGTTTTGCTCATTCTTTGTATTAGTTTGTTGTTTTGCTCATTCTTTGTACTTTTTTCAATAGTTTTTTTGTTACATTAGTATTTTTATCATGAATTTCAACATTTTATAATTAAAAAATCAAATCTAAATTAAAATATTAAAATTTAAGATAAAATTATTGATGTGACATAAAATTATTAAAATAGATAATATCCATGTTTCATATAATCTTTTTCTCATTTGAATAAATATTCAAATTTGTTGTTATAAGATATGAACTTATTTTAAATGCATAATAAAAATTTTAATGACCAAAGTGAGAAAAATGATATACATTAACGGTTAAAGTGTGCATAAAGTCGTTATTATTTCTCAAAATTATGTCGCTTCTAATATATCAGTTTCATTAACAAATGTTAGGCGCAATGATAAGGTAAATTGTATTTTCACGAAGAAAACTCACATTTGAGTCTTGTATATTACATTATTGGAATGGGTTTAAAAGTATTTATCTTTTATGAATCATAAAATGAACATAAATGAAACTTTAATCATATCATTTAAAGGATTTTTATATTAAGTAGAAGTTGAAAAACTATTGGTTAAACTATGATTTGATAAGGTTTAAGACAACAATGACGGTAAAATTAAAATTAATGGTAGGATATATGTTTAGATTTAAACAGTGGTAAGATAAAAATGAAAATGTACATAAAAATCATCAAGTTAAAAAGATTTTATAAACTATTTATATATTTAAAAGAATTTTAAATTTAATATATAATATAACATTATTTATTTGTATTTATATAATTTATAAATCTATTTATTGATAAATAAATAGATGCAATACGCCCACAAAGTTTAAGATAAAAATAATCAGTTCAAAAGCATTTTAATGATTAAGCTAAAATTTAATGGAAATAAATAGAATTAGTGGAGATGTCATTGTTTAAACAGCTTGGTCGAGTTATTGTGAAATCAAGGGATGATTTTCTTACATTATTTGTGAGAGCTGATGAACTCAGGAAGATAACCCTGAACTCTACTGTTATAAACCATCAAGATAGAAGAGGCAATAGTTCCTCTCCGATGCTGGACCTGCCTTCCGATTCTCACTGTAAACAACAATAACATATACGTTAATTGGGACGTCGGTGTGCCTTGTTTCTCTTCTATCCTTTTTCTTCTTCCTTCATTCAACTTTTTTCCCTCTCCCACACCTCTACTTCCAACACCAGACTACCTTTGCTCCCTGCTCTCAATGATTGGAATTTCGAAGTAAAAAAGTTTGCAAAGGGGCGGAAGGAAGGTGCGCAGGCCGAGTCTGGTGTTGGAAGCAAGGGCTTGGGAGGGAAAAAAAAGTTGTATTCGGGAAGAAGAAGAATGAAATATGACAAAAAAAAAAAGAATAGAAAATTTTGATTGGTGGAAAAGTTTGACTTAGAATTTTATAATTGGATTTGATCAACAAATGATATGCCAAGTCAGTGTTTATGGGGTAAAAGGTAAGTGATTAAAATGAAAAAAATTTCTAAACGACAAGTGATGAAATTGGATGCGACCAAAGTAAAAACATCTTAAAAGTTGGGTAATCAATTAAGAAATTTACCCCATATATATCCAATTTAATTGTATAATTTCTTGTAACAAGAAAGGTGGCATTCTTGAAAATAGGAAAAATTATTGTATAATTAAGTAATTTTCTTGCATTCTCCCAAGTAGCCTGCGATTGTGCAGCAAATTTGGTTACCTATCTTCTTACAAAACACCAATTTAACTACTTCATTAAACAGATTAGCTACTGATTTTAAGAGACGCTTTGTATCTGTGGCTAAGATTCTTTGATGCTTTTGAATATTTTTTGTTTACATGATAAAAGAACTGAAAATAGCCATTTGTATGTCTCACAAAAGGCAATAAAATCTTGCTCACAAAAGGCAATAAAATCTTGTATACAACCAATAATCTTCATTTAGGCACAGATGTTTGATCTGATTTTTTTATATTTTTTTTGGATATTTAAACTCATGTTGGTCTGCTTTTTTTATGTCATTTATCATGGTTGGTACTTGGTAGGAGGATGAGATTTTGGTTGTTTCCTGAAAGCTGCATTCCTCCTTGCTTGTAAGCACTTCAAAATTATTACAAGCTCAGCTCCCTCTAAATTCGACTCATACTCCTATACATGTAGTAATGAGATACAGACTTCAAAAGAAAAAGGTAAATCTGACATTAATGATGGCATGAATCTGATTCAACCAGGGGAACTGGTCAACTCCATATTCAGGGGACTCATTCAACCCTGGAAAAAGCATGCCTTCAACTTCGACTTATTTTAATCCAACTTTCAAAACATTTTTACCCTAAAACATTTTAAGATAAATTACGCCAACAGTCACTCAATTTTAAAGTAGCTGTCAAAATAATCATTTAATTTTAATTTCAATCACTCAATTTTTGTATAAATTATTGTATAAATTTTATAACATTTTAATTCAATCTTCAATTTATAACCCCCCCAACTGTTTTTCACCCTCGTCTAATCTTCCTCCCTTTATTTGTATATTTATTTATTTATTTATTTTGTTTTGGAAATATTGAAGAGCATTTTGTAGTCTTTCTTTTCTGCCCAAAAAAGTGCCACAGCTTTATCAAAGCTAAGATTCTAAATTTGTTGAATAATTTTAAAACGTTTTAGTTAAAGCTATTAGTTTTGTATCAATTAGATTTTTTTTTATTAATCTAATCATCAATTTAGACACTAAATATCAATTCCGATCTAACGTAGATCATACTTAAAACACAGGATCAAATTGTAAAAAAAAAAAAACATACATGCATATCATATAGAAAACTTAACTTTGATGTGTTAAAAAAGACCGAGCTAGTAAAAATTAAGAATGATATTTCTTTTTCTTAATACATAAAATCAAAGTTATCCATACACACATCAAATTTAAATCAATATTTAAAGCCCGAGCTAATGGTTAAAATGATAGAAAAACCAAATTAGCATACATTATCTTTACTAATATTAAACCCTTTAGCGTTAGCATCTTTAGGGAAAAAAAAGTTCAGCAATTGAAACAAATTAATTGGAAGGATGTTCTTCAATAATAAAAGAAAATTGGAAGGTTGTTTGGATAACATACGGTTGACTTTTTAATCACTAAAGTTGACTGGACCTCCAATAAATAATGGACCGCTATTATTTAATATAAATATAATGTATGTATTTTTGTACATATAAATATTATTTAATTTAAATATGTTCTTTAATAATTTATAATAATATATACAAATATAGGGGTGAGCGTTCGATTAAATCGAATAGAAAAATTTCAAGTTGACGAGTCCTATTTTATTATCCTAATTAGATTTGAAATTGTTCAAATTAAATTTAAAAATTAAACATGTCAAATTAAAATCTTATTACAAGATAACTTATTCCATGTTAGAGCATAAAAATTTAAAATTATATATATTTGAAAATTTTTAAAAGTAAAATAAAAATAATATTTTAGTATGATAAACTTGAATGATAAATAACTTATTTAGATCCCCAAAGTTATTATTCTAGGAGTCTTTTAATTTTTAATTATTTTTATATTTTTAGATTTATTTTATAATTTTTAAAAAATATAAAAATTGAATTTTTATAAATATTTTGAATTTTCGAAAATTATTTTGAATGTTTTGTAATTTTGTTAGGAGAAACCAATTTGCTCATTTTTCAAACCTAACATAGACCAAAAGGGTATTTACACCAACATATTATTTGAATAACTCGAATTTTTCAAGTTGTAAAATTCAACTCGATTCGAACTCGAAACTCGAATTACATATTCGAATTGACTTGAATAATTTGAATAACTCGATTCAGTTAACTCAAAATTCAATTTTTATTTTTCGAATCGAATCAAGTTTTTTTCACCGCTATACAAATATATTATTTATTATTATTATTTTATTGGTTAAATCTATTTTTTTTTTATTTTGAGCTCACCAATATTTTATGTTTGAATCTAATCACATTTTTCACCAGTGATTTTAACCTGGGTATACTAATCACACTACAACAGCCGTTTCTAATTCCTCATAGCTAACAACAAAAGATTCTTATGGGTTTCAATTCCTCGTAATTTAGAAAGAAATGAAGACAAATTAGAGGTCCATAACTCAGTGTGAGCATAAGTTTATGGTTTGAGAACAAAATATTTTAAGTACGTGAATGATGACATTTGCTTATATAATTACACTTCTATTCTCTGATCAGAGTTTGTTTGATTGTTGAAATCCAAAAATGGTGAGTATGAACTTCACTTTTCTATTCAAATGATGTCACAGTGAGAGCAAACCTACAATTGGAGCAGAACAAGTCCAAACGCGGAGATAAAAAAAGACTGTTCAATTGAAAGAGAGTAGCAGCAGTCAACCCATATGGGCGGAGACCCAGACTTGAAATTATATCATTAATGGAGAAACTCACATATGCTGCTGCTGCGCTATATATAATACTCATTTCTACCTATACAACTCACTCTATTGTTAGAGAAGAAGAAGAGAAAATGGGAGGTTACAATGAAAAGAGAGGTTTATTTTTAGTAGTAGTGATGCTGATGTTGGTGTGTACCAATCATTGTTTTGCAGCAGCGGTGAACGACGAGGGGTTGGTGGAGATGGAAACGAATCTATTATTTCCAGATGGATCAAGTGAAGCTAGTTTTTTGGGAAGCGGTTCAGACAAATGCACTCCAGGGCCCAATCAGCCAATACCACCTCCGCCTTGCGGCGGCGGCTCATTCAATCGTAACTGTAGAAAGTGACGCAACTCGTGATTTTCCGCCTAATCACTCTCTCTTCGCCGACCATGTGTTTACTTGCTTTTATTATTCGTGTTGCTAATGAAGGAGCATTTACTCTCTTTTTTAGATTAATTAAAATATTAATGTTTTGGAAGTTAGTTTGTTGTTTTGCTTATTGTTTTGAATAAGGAAAAGTATAGTCAGTAAGAAATAGACGTCATCTGCATCCCTAAATCCTTTTTTAATAGTTTTGTATCGTATCAGAATTTTTATCATAAATTTCAGTATTTTCATAATAAAAAAATCAAAACTAAATTAAAATCTTAAAATTTAAGATAAAATTATTGATGTAATATAAAACTATTAGAAAAGGGATAATATCCATGTTTCATTTGAATAAATATCTAAATTTGTTGTTATAAAATATGAACTTATTTTAACTACAATAATGAAAAATTTTAAGGACCAATACTTTTTTATGAGGTGTGATCGGGTCACCTCATAAAAATGGTTGTTTTTAATAAACAGTTTGATTTATTTAAACAACGATTTTGGTTTACGAAATTCAGAAAGATGGGTTCGGGAGTCGGTTGCGCACGAGGAAGGATTAGCACCTTCGTAACGCCCAAAATTGGTACCTAGTTAATTAATTAGTGTCATAGTGTCGAAAATTGAGAACTTTGAAGAAAAATACGATCTATCGTTAAATTATTGCTTAATTGAAAATTTTTGAGAAAAAGAGTATATTTTACGTTAACCGAGGAAAAGAATTATATCCTGTAAGTTAGGACACAATGTCTTAAATCCCCAATACGCGAATAAACGCCGAAAAATTTATTTTGGAAGATGTTTGATTATCTCGGTTTTAGAAAGAGATCATAGCTCGTGAGTTAGAACACGATCTTTTTCTTAATTCCCGAAATTATTTAAAAAAAAACATATGTTTTAAAAAGGTACTCGTGTATTCAGATTTATTGAGAAAATCGAAACCTTGTAAGTTAGATAACAACATTTTCAAATCTCGAAACACGGAGTATTGCTTATAATAATTTTTAATGTATCGGGCAAAATGTAGCACGAATTTGTAGTAGAATACAAAAATGAATTACGGTGCTAACATGCATATAGGATAAATGCATTTTAATGACAATGTGCGAGATCGAAAATAAGCGAGCCAAAAAAAAAAAGTAAAAATAAAATTTGAAACTAAAAACATATTAAACAAATAAAATGAATAAATATTACGTAAAGCAATTTAATAATAATATTAACAATAATGAGGATGTTATTGATAATAATGAAAAAAAGTTTAAAAAATTATATAAAAGATATAATTAAATACATAATAAAAATGATAATAACAAAAGCGAGGATAAAATTAAATACGTATATTTTTAAAAATAATAATGAAAACAACATTAATGTATAAATAGAAATAGGAATATAAGAAATATAATAATAATAGGAATATACATAGATAAAAAACAATAATAATAATAAATATAATAATAGTAATAGTGATAATAATACAAAATATAATAATAACAAATAAATAAGTATTGAAAGGAAATGTAATTTTAATGGTAATAATAAGGAAAATAATAACAATAATACAATAATAATAAAGTAGTAATGAAAATAAAAATAACAATAATAGTAAAAATATAATAAATAATAGTAAAAGAAAATAATAAAATTAACTAATTTAATAATAAAGTATCTAAATAACTAAACAAGGGACTAAATTGAATTTTAAACAAAAATTTGGGGCAAATTCGAGACAAATAATGAAGGAAATGGACCACATTGAATGCGCGAATAACAAGGAAGGGCCCTCCAAAACGCAACACTTCATGTGGGACCAAAATGAAATAAAAAATAAATTACAGGGTAAAATTAAAATTTAAAAAAATTTGATTGCAAACCATGAAAAAGCAGAAAGGCCAAAAGTACAAATAACCCTTCCACTTAAAAACGTGCGGACCGTAGTCCGGACGGGACTGGTCGAGTCGGATCGGGTCAGGGCAAAACGACGTCGTTTTGGGGGCCTATATAAGTAAATTTTTTAAAAAAAAAATCATTTCATCCTTTGTGTTAAAAAAAATACCTTCAAAAGCTCTCCCAATTCTCTCAAAGCCCTCTCCCTAAGCTCCGGCGAGATCACCGCCGTGGGGTTGCCGTCGGCCACCGCGGCCGAAAAAGTTTTTTTTTTATTTTTTTGATATATTTTTAATATACGGATGTATAAGCTGTAAAAGAAGATAAATGAATCTTTATATGTATAAATAGCTTCGAAAAGCAAATAAATAAAAGTAATAATAGATAAAAAGAATAACACCTTTTATCCGAATCTTACTCATCTGTTTTAGTATTTCTTGCTGCAATCGAATGTTTCTATTGGTGTTTGAATCTCTTTTTCTGTTCTATTTCATGTCCAAAAAATTACATTCGGTTTTCTTGGCTTATATAGCCATTTACAAAATATTAAATGTATTTGTGTATCCCCGCTTGTCATTTCCATTTTAATTTTTGCAAGTGCAAGTGGAGGGCAGTGGAGTGGCGATGGTGACGCGACAGTGGTGGTGGCAGACCTGGTATGGGGAGATGGGACAGAGAGCAGAGGTGGCAGCAATTAGGTTGACTTAGGTTTTTTTTTTTTTTTGTTTCTAGGTCGGGCTATTAGGGTTTTATTTTTTTGGGCCGTTTGGGTTGGGTTAAATTTTAGGTATTGGGTTCTATTGGGCTGATGGTTTAGTTGGGGTTTAGTTTGGGGTTATTTGGGTCTTTGGTACTTGGTTTGTACTTGGGCTAAAATTGGGCCTCAATATCAGTGTTTCATATAATCCTTTCTCATTTAAATAAATATCAAAATTTGTTGTTATAAAATATGAACTTATTTTAACTACAATAATGAAAAACTTTAAGGACCAAAGTGAGAAAAATGATACACTTTAAGAGTTATAGTGCACATTAAATCATTATTATTTTACAAAAACATTTGGCTTTTAATATATCAATTTCACCGACAAATGTTACGTGGAATGGTAAGGTAGATTGTCTTTTCATGGAGAAAACTCATATTCAAGTTTTGAAGATTATATTATTGGGATGGATAGCTACAAACCCTGAAAAAGATTTATCTTTTTATGAATAGTAAAACGAACATCAATGACACTTTAATCATATTATTTAAAGAATCTTTCCATTAAGTACAAGTTGAAAAACTATTGTTTAAGCTACACTTTGATAAAGTTTAAAACAGCGATGACAGTAAAATTAAAAGTAATGGTAGAATATGTGTTTCAGATTCAAACAATGGTAAGATAAAAATAAAAATGTCCATAAAAGTCATCAAGTTAAAAAGGATTTTTATAAACTATTTATATATTTAAAATAATTTTAAATTTAATACATAATATAATATTATTTATTTGTATTTATATAATTTATAATCCGACAAAGTTTAACATAAAAATAATCAATTCAAAAGCATTTTAATGAATAAAATTAAAATTTGAAGGTTGATAAGTCTGAGTAAAATTTAATGGAAATAAATACAATTAGTAGAGATGTCGTTATTTAAACAACTTGGTTGAGTTATTGTGAAACCAAGAGATGATTTCTTACATTATTTGGGCGAGCTGATGAACTCAGGAAGATAACTCTGAACTCTACTGTTATAAACCATTAAGATAGAAGAGGCCATAGTTCCTCTCTGATGCTGGACCTGCCTTCCGATTCTCATTTTAAGCAACAATAACATATAGTCGGTGTGCCTTGTTTCTCTTGTATCCTTTTTCTTCTTCCTTAATTCAACCTTTTTCCCCCTCCCACACCCCTACTTCCAACACCAGACTCCCTTTGCTCCCTGCTCTCAATGATTGAAATTGTCGAAGTAAAAAAGTTTGCAAAGGGGCGGAAGGAAGGTGCGCAGGCCGAGTCTGGTGTTGGAAGCAAGGGCTTGGGAGGGAAAAAGGAAGAAGAATGAAATATGACCCAAAAAAAAAAAGAATAAAAGGAAATTTTGATTGGTGGAAAAGTTTGACTGAGTATTTTATAATTGGATTTGATCAACAAATGATGTGCCAAATCAGTGGTTATGGGGTAAAAGTTTAGCGATTAAAATGAAAAAAATTTCTAACGACAGGTGATGAATTTGGATGTGACCAAAATAAACACATTTTAAAAGTTAGGTAATCAATTAAGCAATTTACCCCCTATATATTATATATATCCACTTTAATTGTATAATTTCTAGTTACAAGAAAGGTGGCATTCTTGTAAATAGGAAAAATTATTGTAGGAATTCGAATGTCGATATATTTAAAGGTAATTTTATAAACAAATTGAGTTGACCCAAAATTCTACTTTGCCTAATTAAAAATGGAAATAAATAAATAAATAAATTGCAAGTGTGATGGATAAAAGAAATACAAGAAAAATAAAAGATACACCACCTTTTAAATTAAGCAAACGTTATTGGCTCTCCGCTTCCAACATTAAAAAATGATCCTAAAAATTATACCTCAATCTCCATATTCTAACATAAAATTCAACAGTAAAAATAATAAAATTATATTTTCAACCTTAAAAACTATTAACATAAAATTCTTTGCAGTGACAAGGCAGAACCTATCATCAAACACAATGACATCTACAAACATGGTCCATGGGATGGGATGTTCCAGCTTATAATATACTCCTTATTAAGCTTAAAATCAGCAGCTTGAAGATATAAGCCCAAATCACTGAAATAAAAGGACATATAAATCATACAATGGTCTATCAATACCAAACAATGTTTTAGAAGTAAGACCACTGCAGTAACATTTTGCTGCAAAAGTATCGAACCCCGAACTTAACTCACTTGATACATGAATAGGCTCAGAGTTCCAATCCCATCATCTGCAGTTCTTTCTCTATAATCCCAGACTAGACTAAGACCTCTATAGTACCAAAACATGAAAAACATAAATCATGGACCTTATTTTAAGACTACTGTTAAATTTACAATCCGTACAAGGCTCTATGTACTTTTTTTATTTTTTCAGAAGCTCCCTTGTATTCAAGTATGGTTAGCATCCACAACAACATCCAACAGTTTGTTAATAGCTTAAATTTATGGAACTGAGAGGGAGGATGAAAATTTAATATATCTATAAGATTTCTTTGCATTTCACCTACCTTGAGTTCCCTATGATCGGAAGCATCTGTATTATGGAATGCTTTCTCAAGGCTGGCGGAAAGAGCTTGCTCCTTGCTCGTGGTGCTTATCGATTGCTTGGTTATCGACGGAAATGTCATGGCTGCTTCCTTCTGTCTCTGGGGCTATCTCTCTCACATCAGCTATTCTTGCCTCTGTTGCCTGAATATCACTCCATTCACCCTCACCAACTGGTTGGATGTTGACTTGATCCACTGCCATGCGGACTACGCTCTCCCCTGGCACCGGCACTGCTCTAGAAACACTAAGACAAGCTTTATCGACGTTCTCTGACAAGTCAACATTCTTCGTATCAGGAGGACTGTTACTGGTATTTGAAGACTCGGTCTTCTCCTCAAAAATTTGCTTTGTGTCACTCTGTTGTCTGTGAATCAAAATAGAACACAATATCAACTCCTGTAGCCTCACAAGCATATGTATGTTTCTAGTTTCAGTTCTACAACAAATACCTCAACAATACTAAACAAAGTTATACAGAAGCTATAAACAAGTAAATGGAGAGAAAATGGCTTTATCACCCAAAAGAGGGGAAAAAACAAGAGTATTTCGTTACCATATGAAACAATTTAATCAATGCACTTTTACTCTTCTACCTATGATTTTGTCTTAATTTAATCAATGCACACAATGTTTTATGTATCCTCAAACCTTGATTGCTATCCAAGCATACCACCTTGAGCCCAGATGGCCACAAAACATATGATTTCATGATGTGAAAACACACAAAGACTTCTGCATTTTCAAGCATGATATTGAGGTTTTCTCTGGTATTACTTGATGTGCATGGTATAATATAAAACTAATTCCTCTTGTTAATTACTTCTTTTTCTAGAACTTAAGTTTTTCAAAGATTTCCTGTCGTTTATCAAGTGCATGAATTTACAAGCCACAGTTCTAAGGATGGAAAAATTCTTTAAAAAATAAGACATCAAACCTTTGGAGATGTGCCTGTAAGACATTCACATAAGCAAGAAGTTCTTGCTTTTCCTTCACCGCAGCAGCCTCTTTCTGTGCTGCATCTTTTATTCTTGCCTCAGCATCCATTTCAGTAACTCTGACCTTCTCTTCTGCTCTCACAACTGCTGCTTCTAATATCACAGCACTCTCTCGAGCTTTTGCAAGCTCAGTACGCCACATATGTGCCTCCTGCATGGCAGTGTCTCTCTGCCTAATCAATTGATCTCTTTCTTTACTTAGGGACCCAAGCTTTTCTTCAGACTCCCTCAGCTACAAACAACAAAGAAATGACTTTACAACAAAACTTACTATGATTACAAGTCATATATGTCACATTGGAATCATAAAGCCCAGGTCAAGACAATTGAAAGTGACTTCTCAAAAGCCAATGTGAAAAGCAATGTTAGTGACATTAAGTGAATTAGATTTGAACAATAGAGGAGGATGAGAGAAGGCCAAAATATATGATTTTGGGATGCAATTGACTCCATTAGATCAATATGCTAGCAATAAGATGTGAATGACAATTTATATGTAGTCATACCTTTAACATGAAAGCTTCCTTTTGATTTTCTGAATCTTTTGTTAAGCACTCAATTTCTGCACAAGCTATTCTTCTTTGTTCATCCATTATATGAGCTGCAGATGCTGCAGATTCAGCAGCTTCAGCAGTCTCTGAAAGTTTGTCTGCTATTTCTCTTATTGTTGAATCACGGGCCCGAAGATCTCGAGCCAAATTCTGCAATTCCTCATCCTTGACTCTTAGTGTCTCCTACAAGATTTAGCTACCACTCAGAAAACCAAATTTAGGTAGAACGAAATACTTTTAACTAACAAAGCATTAACCTCAATAAGGAGACAAGTCAATGAGTTAAAAAGCCTGCTTAAGAAGCACAAACAACACATAATATCCATTTAATAGCTGTCAACCCAGGACAAGATCATTTTTCATGCTCAAAGGCCCAAACTGGAGTAAAATTTTCTTAGGTATCAGCATTATCAGGATATTCATCATTATCTCCAATTTGGCGCACCACAGTTGGCCCTTATTATCACACATTAAAATCTAGATAACTATAACAAGACAGGACCATGACCCAAGAGTGTCAGCTAGAGTTACTTTTGCAATAGTTGGACCTAAATATATACCATCAATCTTCCCAATACACTGCCAACAATAGATTTAAATTAACAATTATGAGAAACCATCATTTAATGGTATAACAATTATTTGGTTAGCTCACAACCATTATTTAATGGTAAAATGGACCACAACCATGCATTAATTGGCATGTAACTCGAGGGGATCATCAATTTTGGCATAATACGATAGCAAGGATTTCTTGATTGCACCAACACGAGCCGCAAGTTACAACACCTAAGTAGAAGCACACATCCAATTTCCAAAAGTTAACAGTTCTCTTATCTCAACCAAGCTTGCCACAACGTTTTCACATTGTTTGAAGCTATCCAACTAACTTGCGTAGGGAATAACACAAGTTTTGCCATGAAGATTTCAACAAGTATTCAATTCCATAATATGTGGATGCTATTGCTATGATTGCTTGCAAAGAAAAAGTTCATTAAGCCAAAATAATCTCATTGAAGAAATACTAATGCCAAAACCTATTAACTTATAGGAGTGTCATGCATGCCAAATGATCCCAAGAAGTCAATAATGTAAAGGTATAAATCCTTTGTTTTAGCAAAGATGGAAAACCAGAAAGCTGTGTATCTCCCTAAAAAGCAGAATCACCCAGAAATGTAAGCATGACTAGGTTACAAGGATTCAATATGGCTGTGAAAATTTGTTACATCATGGTTTGTATAAATTTAAAAAATGTGGAATACCAAAAATCAACCAAAAAGAGTAGAGATTGGATTCTGGTTCAAGGATGTTCAGTTGGAAAAGGAAAAGAAACAAACCCAGAAATTGGCTAACTTATAAAAGAGCAATAGAGATCAATAGGCAGCTCAGAGTTAGTCATGAGCTTTCTAAGGGAAAGGGATAGAAAGATTAACTTGCTGTCAACTCTTGCCAAGAAAACTGTACAGCCCAATACAACAATTGGAGTACTTCTTATGTTACAGAAAACCAAATGAGATTGATTCTAGACCTTGAAAAAGATGAATCATTAGCCATCCAGAAAAGCTTAAAACAAAATTTCTGCCACAGTAGCTTGCACAGGTTTCTAAGCTGTGCCCATTAAAGTACAGAGTACAGTATTTTCTTTTCTGCAAAATTGTGCTCATGCACCAGCGGACATCTGCATTGATGTTGTACACTCATGCAAGTGCAGATTCACACATATTCAACAGTAAAAGCTTTATGTTGTGGAAAGAATTCCAGTGTGAAGTGCAACCATTAAAACTACTCCTATCCATCAATGGAAAATAATTCAGAAATAGTAGAATAATCACGGACATTATATCTTCTCTCTGACTTATATCATATTGCTTCCTATATGTGCTCATGGCCAAAGATGGGAGCAAGAAAAAGGTGATAGATATGGGGGAACAATAAGCTACTAGCATCTTGGTTAAGGCACTGAAATAATTTCTCTTAATTAATTATTTGTAATATCCAACACAAATTTCTTAGCCATGTCATTCCATTTCAGAAAAGTATTCTGAGGCAAAACAGTCTCCTCCATGCTATATAGCTGGAGTCAAGCAAACCTGACAATTAGCAAGAGAAGCATTTGACTCCACACCTCAGGAGCAAATAAAAAGGCATATATCAATCAATCCAGTTACTTTAAGTACAGCCAGCAGAACTGAGGGTAGGAACTTTAGGGTTTTTCCATCTACCTAATCTTAATGCCAGACAGAAGCAATCTGCTAAGAGCATGTTTACATGAGAATCTACTAGATTGCTAAATGGATAAAATAATAGTAAACATTTCACAATGTCAAATACAAAAGGATAATTTGACTGTAAATAAATGACAAAAATTTTAAGCATCACCAGTGCAGCTCCTAACATTATGGAAAAGGTTATCTTATCAGGCGTAAATGTTTTGCACTTCAAACATGCTCTTACAATAAGTTGCATGTGTAAATGAGGCTTCAACCTGCTCTGTCTGAGAATAAGACCTCAATCTACGTATAACACTGGTATCTTCAAATAACCTAAAATCACAGCCCATAAACACAAGAATAGGAGATACTGCTGATAGCATACCTTCATAATTGTAAGGTCATCCATTGGACCATCGGTGGGTACATTTGTCACCAATCCTAAGGCATTTCTCAAAGATATCTGCATTGCCGCTTCAATTTCTTTAGAACATTCCCTGGCTGTTGAATTTGCAGCAGCAACTACAGTTGCAACCGTACCCAACTTTGCAGAACCATTCCCACTTAAGGAATTGACAGCCTCTTTGTGGGCCTTTAGAACCAACTGCGTTGCACTACAACAATCAAACGGAAACATGAGGATAAAACAAGGTATATGAAAAATGAGGTCTGAAAAGAGTCAGTAAATTATGTGACACGTATTCTTTTCAGATGACAGGAGATAGTATCAGCCATCATCTTCAGACAAGTTGAATTAAAGTGATAGGAATTATGTTATACACGGAATCAATCAAACTTAACAAGAAATAAATATATATACATGTATATAACAGAAAATAGAACAGTAAAAAGCTAACTTACTGTAAAGTTGATACCCAAGCTCTTGCAGCACCAGGAGTCTCCGCACAAAGAAAGTAGTCATTTTTCTGGGGAGTCCCAATATCTAAATGGTATTGTTAAGAAGCATGCAAGTTTAGCAACTAGATTTTCCACATAACATAAAAAAGAAAACCCTTAAAACTTTTCAATTTTTCATTCGAAAATTATTTGGATACAGAAACAGCAGCCTTCGTACTTTGGAAGTCCACTGCAGTGAAAAAAGTAAAAAATATATATTAATAACAATTCTCAGCCAAAGAATAGGGACTCAAGGGTCTCAGACCACCAATAGACCAAATTAGAAACAAGAAAATCACTTACTGAAAGTTAACAGGAGATATGGCAATGGTGCTGTTTTCATTGAACGTCATGATTCCCTTAACAGTTGGCTCATTCCTCCTAGTCCTAAACCAACCAAAAAATACAAAACAACAGAATTCCTAGTTTAGTTTCAATCTCAAAAAGAAAACAAGGAATAAGAACCTACAAATACACTTACTTGTATTCCATTTTCCCTGTTGTGGGGTCTAATATCACCCAACGTTCATTCCATTTCCTCAACTGTTAAAACCAATGTACATCACATAAACCAAATCACCCAAATTTCTTGAAATTTTAAATTTTTTTAAAAATGAAAATTATAGCTGAAATAAAAATCGAAACTTAGCTCGAATTTAGTACTGTAAATGCAAATTATAAAATTAACGAGAGAGAAAGAGTAGAGGAAGATCATACGGTTTCAGATCGCTTGAGAAGTGGACCTTGTAGCAAGTTCCTACCAGAGCCAGAGGCCAGCTGCCGTTTGATCTTTTCCAAACTGTTCTCCGTCGCATCCCTAACTCCCTGTTCCTTTTTCAAATAAAAATTAAAAAAAATAATCAATTCCAATTCTGATTACTATTAAAAAAATAAAAAAGAAAAGGATTTACCGTAGAAGCGCCATTTGAAGCCATGGAAGATCGAATCCGAGGGAAAAAAACGCTTTAATCTTCAGCTGAGAATATTTATAAATAAATAAAAAAAACAATATTTACTTCGTAGAAATATTGCTTTAGTTGGGTTTTTGTGTTTTTATTTTTTATTTTTTTATTAAACAGTGGGCTGTTAGGTTTGTCGCATGGACCAGCAGTTACGCTGTACTTTATTTTCCTTTTTTCAACTTTCCCCCAATTGTAATTTTCTTTGTTTTGTTGTGACCAAAAAACATTAAAGTAAAGGACATTTAATTTATTTCTATTAATAGAAATATCTATATTTATCCAGTCAAGTTATTTTTTATTTTTTATTTCTTATTTTTTAAACTTTTATAATATTTGTTTTATGGAGTTCGTTTTTCCCAAGGAAATAAAGTTACTGGCAATAATTAAATAATTTGACTGTTGAAGTATTTTTTATTTCAGATTTTTAATTTATTTTTTTGAAAAAAAAAGCATTTTTTCCTTTCATTCTGTTTGACTGGATTTTATCACTTCATCCTCCAGTCTCGGTTTGTGTAAAATCGAGTGTACTGCTGAAAAGTTAATATTCAAAGCCAAGAGACATTATTGTCCGAATATGTGCTTGCAAAACACACCGTTGAGGGATTCGGGTTCTGATCAAATCTCTTGGTGGTGATTGTCAGCAGAGAATTTCTCCCTTATAGAAATGTATAAGCATCATTTTAACACTAGTAGATCAACACTTTTTGGGTGTGACAAATTAATTTAGAGAGTTATAGCACTTAAAAAGGTGCAAGTTTTTCTATGATTGCTTATTCGAAATAGACTTTTGACTAATGAGAACATAAAAAGAGAAGTAAGACATCGATCCCTTTTGCAAACACTGTGGTTGGCATGTAGAAACGGCAATTTACATAGTAAAAGGCTGTGGATTTGCTTAATCTATTTGGAAAGCATTGATTCCTAGGTAAAATTGAAATTTTTTTTTTTAGCTTAACATTTGAGTGATGGATTCACTGAAATATCACGAACAAAAGGGAATTAAAATTTGATGGAGGAAAATGATCGACATTTTTTGCAATAGTCACTTGGTTTCTTTAAAAGAATCGTAATGACTTTATCTTCAACAATGCTAGCAGGAGTAGCTAGGATTTGATAGCCTCGGCTACGGCATAGGCAAGATTGTTTGGAAATAATGGTAGCATAGAGCAAATGGCATGCAAGTTAAGGACAAAAAATACTAGCAAAGGCCTAAATCGGGATGGGTCACGGTTAATATTGATGGCTCGATGTCAACAAGCAAACAAAGGGTAGCAATAGGAGGAGCATTGGGAGGATCAAGGGGAGGGTGGCTGGTGGGTTTTGAAATGGTAACAAGTATGGCTAGCATCTTCCAAATTGAAGCTCGGGCTATCCTTGAAGGCTTGAAGCTAGCATAGATGAGGGGTTTCAGACAGGTTGAGGTGGAAAGCGACAATGCCCTGTTGATTGACACTATTAGGAACAACTTTGCAACAAACAGTAATACAATAGAAAGTAATAAGGTTGATAATTACTTAGCAAAGACAATAGGAGGTGGAATGAATTAATTGGTTGTATTGGTTGATCCACCATCATATGTATGAAGGCTTTTAGCTAAGGATATTGACAGCTCGATGCAAGTGCGTCGTTTGGGTTCTAGCTTTAGTGGTATTTTAGTCATGTACTAAATCCACCTTTTATTTTCAACCAAAAAAAAGATAACTTAAAATAAGTTTTTTTTTTATAAAAGTTTTTAATTTAAAATAAAAATTAATTGTACCAAATATCTTCAGGTTGTAGATTAAATTTGTTGCACTTACATAAATCATCCTAAAGAAATTTGTCTCAAAAAAATTATGTTGAAAAAACTAAACAACCTTACAGAAGATAAGGAAGGGATCAAACCCCTAGCAGGATGATACCTTGCAAAGGTGAAGGAGGACCTGGCTTGAGATTAATCTTAAGAAAATCTTCGAGAAGTAAAAGTGTTCATTGTTCCATCACTTTTTAGCACCAACTTCTCAATTTTGAGACCAATTATATTTGATATTATCAAGTCAACTCAAGCAGACCCTAAGCATGGCCATCCATCACACTACCCTTAAATCTAGATGGTAAGGCATCATTTTGAGGGAGAAACATCAAGCTTTCCTCATTTATATAAGCTTTCTCATCGCCAAAGAGAGATCAGGTCTGAATCTTCCACAAACACTCGACTTCTTTCCTAACCCTCTGATCTCACCATCATTGTCCCACATGCCACAAATGACTTTAGACACCACAACAATGAGAATCACCCATAACTTTCAATATCAAATCTTTGTATCAACCAAATTTTGATTTGATGTTTAAATTTTCAAAAAATCCACCTAAAATTTTAAATTAAAGTATCATTTTAATCATATCTTTTTCATTAATCTAACATCAACTTTTCAAGTTAAATGTTAGCTTGAATATATATATATTTAAGTATATTTATCAATCCATACATATTTCTAAAAAAAGAAACAATATCGTTAACATGACACTAATTCAACTAACATTGATGATATTCAAAGCTATTGAAAATTGCGAGTTGTCGAGTTTAAGTGGATTTAGACACATAATGTCTTTCTTGTGTTAGTATTTCATTAGGCGGTTAAGAAGCTAAAGTTAAATTAAGAAATTACATAAAAAGGATTAATACATAGTTTACCCCTTGAGCTTGTCCAAAAGTACTTAATTAGTATATGAATTATTTTTTTGTACCTAGTTGAACTTGTATTCCATCACCCAAATTAATACCTTCGTACTAATGCTGTTAGATTATGCTGACGTGGCACTGATGGCTAATCTGATGGTGACACGTAATAACTTCTTAGTACGCCACATGATGAGCATAAATTAAAAATATTTAAAATAAATAAATTAATAAAAAAAGAGTAAACTTTTGATAGGTTCATTCTTGATGTGAAAAAAATATACTACCTTTTTTTATTAATTTATATGTTTTTAATTTTTTTAATTCTTGAAGTTTATATTTATCACGTGACATACTAATAGACTACCACAAGTCACCAACAGATTAATTATCAGTGTCATGTCAATATAAACTAATAGTGTTAGTGTAAAGATACCAACCTAGGGGATAAGATACAAATTTAAGTATAGACTAAATCTCAGAAAAAAAGCCAGATACCAATTAAATACATGTGAACAAGATCAGACTAACCATAAAAAAAAGTATATTAAATCCGAAATTTGAGTATGAATATCCCAATGATCGAAGGTAACACAAGACTCAAATCCACCTGTGCATACTTAAAGCCCATAAAACCCAATATGCTAGGGTTTCACTAAACTCATATTATATATTACCTCATTTTCCATTTAATATTTTTCCTTTCTCGAGTTAGGGTTTTGCGCCAGGGCGAGAATCAAAGCCGCCGTCGCCATGGTGAAGTTTCTAAAGCCCAACAAAGCTGTCATTGTCCTCCAAGGCCGATACGCCGGACGCAAAGCTGTGATCGTAAAATCCTTCGACGACGGCACACGTGACCGTCCCTATGGCCACTGTTTGGTCGCGGGGATAAAAAAGTACCCGAGCAAGGTCATCCTCAAGGACTCCGCCAAGAAAACCGCCAAGAAATCGCGCGTCAAGTGCTTCGTCAAGCTCGTGAACTACCAGCACCTGATGCCCACACGATACACCCTCGACGTCGACTTGAAAGACACCGTCACCGTCGACGCGCTTCAGACCAAGGACAAGAAAGTAGCCACTTGTAAGACTATCAAACAAAGGTTGGAAGAGAGGTTCAAAACAGGAAAAAACAGGTGGTTCTTTACCAAGCTTAGGTTTTAAGTCTTCCTTTCCTTTTAACATTTTCCGTAGAACCTCTTATATCATTTGCACTTCTCTTGGTGCTGTACTTAAATTCAGCCTTAGATCGATACGGAAAAAAAGCTTGAGAATTCGAGTCCTTCGTTGTTTGGCCATTTTTGTATCATCATCGATGCTATATTGAGTTGAACTTTGTTGTTTCTGCTGCATTTGTATTGTACCTTTAAGAGAATTACGCTCTTCAATTCTTCCATGTTTAACTTCGATTTTCTGGTTCCACTTCAATTTTCCCTGATTTAGTCATTTCATCAGATTTTCTCAGTAATAAAATTTTTTTTTTTTTTTTGAAAAAAATCGAAAGGTATCAACGTGGTGGTCCTAAAATTGTAGACTAAACGGTAATGTTTACTTTAACTTGAGATCAAATCGTAACTTGATAGAATAAAGATCATCTTTCCCTATCCCTAGTCACTTTTATATTTTGGCCATTTTCCTTTAAACCTTGGTACGAACAGAATATAATTCTCATGAAGAACAGATATTTACGTCATCAATACCAACAATAATTCATGGTCAACATCAAAGCGGCAATATAACGTCCACATCATAAAAATTAAAGATTAAATTCGTATGTCTTACACCTAAATTAAAGGATAATAACGTAACATGACCAAGTGGTACTACTGGCGTCTGCCAAGTTGAGTACTATTTTGTCAGTTACAATGTACCAAGTTTTACACTGTATTATTCTCTCTCTCTCTCTGGTATATTAATATAATAATAAAGTTCTATAAAGTCCAGTAGCTTCGATGAAACCATAAGTTATAAAGTATTATTATAATAAAAATATTTTAAGTCCTAACATAAAAGACAAAATGTTCATCCTTTAATTTTACCCAAATCCAATGACGATTCATTTTAGCTTTAATTAATTTAATTTTCTAGTTCTTAATCCAGCCACTTAATCAAACGGACTTAACGACAGCCTCCCATTTACCTAACGATCATCACATAAAATACAAAATTGATTTTAAAAAAGTAAATGAAGAGATAAAGTTATCTACCTTTTTTTTTCTCTCCTTGATGATAGAAATTTTCTTTCAGTTTCTCACCTCCCAAACAGGCCCAGCAACTTTCAATCTCTGACACAACTCTGCAAAAAAACTCTGTACAGGAAGAACTTTTCTTAGTCCTCTTCAAAAGATATTTGTCCCTTTTCTCCCAAAAGTTCCTCACCTTTCGAATCTATTCTCCTTTCTCTCTCTCTTAACCGATCATGCTTCAAAGCTTAGTTCCTCAATCTCCAATCAGTTCCAACACTACTAGCTCTAATCCTAGCTCCTCCATGAAGTCAAAGCGAGTCGAAAGAGACGTCTCCGCAGCTACCGGAGAAGATTCCACTGCTGATGATCCTTCCAACAAGCGTCCTAACTACTCCTCCGGCGACAAAGCAGCTGCCGCCAATGAACATGACGAAACGGTGATAGAAGGTGAGTCTACAGGGTTAAGGCTTTTAGGTCTCCTGCTCCAATGCGCCGAATGCGTCGCCATGGATAACCTCGAGGACGCCACCGATCTTTTACCTGAAATATCCCAACTCTCTTCTCCGTTCGGTTCATCTCCCGAACGTGTCGGCGCGTACTTCGCACACGCTTTGCAGGCACGCGTGGTGAGTTCTAGCTTAAGAACCTATTCTCCACTGGATAACAAATCACTGACCTTGACTCAGTCCCAAAAGATCTTCAATGCTCTGCAATCTTACAATTCGATAAGTCCTTTGGTCAAATTCTCTCACTTCACCGCCAATCAAGCCATCTTCCAAGCATTGAGTGGTGAGGATTGTGTCCACGTCATCGATCTCGACATCATGCAAGGTCTCCAATGGCCAGGATTATTCCACATCCTCGCCTCCCGGTCAAAAAAGATCCGATCGATGAGAATCACGGGGTTCGGATCCTCGTCGGAGCTCCTAGAGTTGACCGGGAAAAGACTGGCGGATTTCGCGGCATCGTTAGGGTTACCATTCGAGTTCCATCCGCTGGAGGGCAAAATCGGAAATTTAACAGATCTGAGCCAACTGGGAGTCCGGTCAAGTGAAGCGGTGGTGGTCCATTGGATGCATCATTGCTTATACGACATAACGGGGAGTGATTTGGCGACGTTGAGATTGTTGACGCTGTTGAAGCCGAAATTAATCACCATCGTGGAACAGGACTTAAGCCACGGGGGTAGTTTCCTAGGGCGGTTCGTGGAAGCATTGCATTACTACAGCGCGTTGTTCGACGCGCTGGGGGACGGGTTAAGTGTGGACAGCCTAGAGAGGCACACGGTGGAGCAGCAGCTGTTCGGGAACGAGATTAGGAACATCGTGGCAGTTGGTGGGCCCAAGAGGACGGGAGAGGTTAAAGTGGAGAGATGGGGTGAGGAGTTGAGACGGGTCGGGTTCCAAACCGTGTCGTTGGGTGGAAACCCGGCAGCCCAAGCAAGCCTTTTGCTGGGGATGTTCCCTTGGAAAGGGTACACCCTGTTGGAAGAGAATGGGTGCCTCAAATTAGGGTGGAAAGATCTGTCTTTGTTGACTGCCTCCGCCTGGCAGCCGTCCGATTAAAATACTTTGTTCTCTATTTTTGTGTATCTAAATTTTCTAAAAATATTTCTCCAAACCTATAAAAATATATTCCCTCAATTTTCAGGATTTTTTATCATAATAATTTATGGAGAAACAAACTCTGTTCTCAATTCCTTTTGTGACTATTTTTATTTTTATTTTCATTTTCATTTTTTAAAGCCAAAAATAAACTAGTAAACGTATTGAATCAAGGTTAGGTATTAAAAACAAAATTGATTTCAAATGAGCAACATATAATTAGCACTGTCCGACATTTTTGCTTCAATCTAATCAACAACCGAAATATTTTTATCATACTAATCTTTTCTTAATATTAATATTTGTTTTTTAATGATATAATATTTAAAATTATCCATAATCTTTCCTTAATTCTTAAATAAAAGATAATACGTTTCACTACAATTAACCTTACGTCAAAACTCAATCGACTATATTATATTAATTTTAGAAAAACAAAACAAATAATAATAAAATTAAGAAGATCTTTATATTATAAATCAAAATATAAAAATAATTACAACTTTTAAAAAATATATTTTATAGCAATTTAGCTGAGTTGGCATAGTTGTTCGATTGCCACGTGGAAGCAACTAATGTTAATGGTAACTCAAAATTGTGTGGCATAATCTTTGCAGAAGTCAATTAGTTATTGGTTATTAAACTTTCAATTGAGTCAAATTGTGCATGATTAACGTTCAAATATTTAAGTAGTGATGAATGTTGAAACGTTGGTATATTATTTCTTTCCCAAAATATTAGATATAATTGTAAACATAAATAAAATTCTCATTTAATACGCCTATATTATGGTGCTTAAGGAATTAAATTTATATTTATATAATTAGATTTTATTTGAATATATATCATCAGAAAATACATTCATTTGGAAATTTATAATTATTAATATAACATATTTAAATAATACATATGATGGATCAAAATTATTTGCATCTACATTTTTCTTTTTAAAATACAATCATTTGAAGGTTTATATCATCAATATTCACATTTTAAAAGAATGAATCTATACCCAAAAAAATTAAAACAAATAATCCATAATGATATTTGAAATAATTATTTAATTTTATAATATTAGAAATTACTATACCCACAATATAGGTGGAGAAAATAAATATTTGACATATAAAGAAAAATATATCAAAAGAATTAGTTGATATTTTTAAAAATAGAATATATTTAACATAATGATAAATATAAAAATATATATTTCTATTATATAATTATTAATTTATTTATATAAATAAAGGAGTTTTTAATTTTAAATATTTTAACTTAATGTGATATATCTAATATTTTTATTATATACTTACATATTTATTATTTGATTTTATAAATAAAAGAGTTATTAATTAAAAATGAATAAAAATTAACCCCATGTGATGG
Source organism: Gossypium arboreum (assembly GCF_025698485.1). Taxonomy (NCBI): domain Eukaryota; kingdom Viridiplantae; phylum Streptophyta; class Magnoliopsida; order Malvales; family Malvaceae; genus Gossypium; species Gossypium arboreum. The sequence continues at coordinate 134,111,216 of NC_069077.1, forward strand.
CTTGATGGTCAAATGTATTTATTGTCCCAAATGTGGCTTGAGTTCGAGTTGCACTTATTATTTAGAATATTATTGTAATTCACCCAAACAAAAAGATAAATTTAAAAATAACTTTAAAACAGGAATCAAACTTGGTACATAGCAGTTCTCATTACATATAACCTTAACACTTTTTACCATAGAGATCTATTTTTAAATACAATTTTAGTAAATTATTAAAAATAATTTTTATACTTTTAAATGATTTTTAACTTACATTTCTAATTTATTAATTCTTTAACAATTATGTCATCTATTTTTATAAATAATCTCAATAAATAAATAAATAAATAAAATTTTAATGAATTTTAAAATGTATTATTGATTTCATACACAATCCAATAACCTAAAAATAATTAAATTTTTGTATAAATATTTTTGCTAAAAAGTTGTCTTATACACCATTATTTAGTTACTCCTTTTTTTTATAATAGTGTTAGAAAATAATTTTGTCATTTTGTTTAATTCACATTTCTTTTAAAAAATTCCATTTTAATATTTTTGTTAAATTTAAATATATGTTTCGTATGTTTTTTTTTTTTACTTATTTAGTATTTAAAAGTAAGTTTTATCTTTTTATGTATTAATTTTTAGTTAGATTATTAATGAAATCTTAAGATAATTAATACAAAATTTAAACAAATCATATAATGTAATTCAATTAATACATATATTCAAACTCGTGGGATCTCGAGTAAAAAACTAGTTAGTGGATATATTGAAATGGATTTTATCTAAACCCAATCTCAACTTAATCTCAGAAATTCTAATAAAAATGTCCCGTCCCTTTTTAAGATTCAATTTTTGAAATAGAAATAGAACACTCAAGCACCCCAAATCCCTATATCTCCCTTGTTAGGGCTTTTTAAGATAGACCAATGAAAGCATAAAGAATTTAAAACCATGTTATTTGTTAACATAAGCCATAAGGTTTAAGGTGAGGAAGAAGAACACGATTCAGTGCTAAGAGTCAGAAGAGGAAGGTTAATTTGTGATAATTTTTTAGATAATTTGTGACATTAGGATTTTTTTTATTTCAATATACTTGTGACTTAACATAATAAATGGTAGAATTGGACTATTTGTACCTTTCTTGATGGGTTACCTATGGTGCAAATGTCAAGCTTAGGGAAGTCTAGTGGCAATCATGGATGACCTTAACACTTGCATTGGAAGTTACTGGAATGTCGTTGTCCTATTTAAGGGTTTTTATATGGGTTTAGTGCGACTTGGAAAGAATAGACCCATTAAGTATGCAAAATTTGATTGTTTAAAAAGAGGATTAGTCATTCATATCTCATTATTAGACATTGGCTTGAGGATTGACCGGTTGAATCTGATCAAGAATCGATTGGGGTATTGGTTCGAAGAATGGTATTGAATCGGTTGAATTAAAATCGATACATGAACCGGCTAAAAACTTGTTAAATATATTTTTTTTAAATATATTTTTTAAAAATTTTAATATTTTTTAATCAAACCAATTGAATCAACAAATCAATGGCCAGACAAGTTTGAGCACTGGTCCAATTCTATAAACATTGGTTAAGGTGATTTTATGACTTTCCCTTCTACTGGGGGCAATTGTTAGGCTCCAAAACAACCATACTTCATTTGCTACTATGGCTAAGGAAACACAATTAAGCCATACTGAGTTGTGAACCAAACACATTGCCAAAGAAGAGTCTTATCGCCAAACATGATAAAGAATCACGACCCCAATAATGACAAGATCGCACAATGTTTAGGATGACAATAAGGCTGCCTTTTTGCTCAACCCAACTCCAACTCTATTTGAAGTGTTCCACTATTTAAAGCTTAAGAAAAAAAGGAAAGAGGGTTGATATGGCAGTTAAAGTGGATATGAATAAAGCGAAAAATAGGTGTTTATTAAGGTTGTTGCAAGCGCAATTCCCATTTATTTGATGCAATGTGTTTTATTTCTTAAGAAAGTTTGTGATGAGATTAATGCTATGGTGACTATATTTTTGGGGGGCAAGTTAAAGATGAAAGGAAAGGTCATTGGATTAGATGGAAAAGTTAATGTCTCAAAACCAGTGTGGTGGGTTGGGTTTCAAAGATATGCATGTGATGAATAAATCATTATTAGCTAAGCAATGCTGGAGACTACTTACAAATTCTGATGCTTTATAGGTGAGAGTTTTGAAGGGTAGATATTTTTCTGATAGGTCTTTTATGGAAGCTTGGAAAAGGGCTAAAGCATTTTTTATTTGGGCTAGTTTTTTTGGAAGGTAGAGAGGTGATTAGTTCTAAAATGAAATGGCATATTTTTAATGGTGAAAAAGTAAATATTTGGTATGATAGTTGGATTATAGATATTAGATTGTAAGTTCCTAACAATTTGGAAAATATGGATGTTGGAATTCCTAGTAAAGTTATTCAGATTATGTGTAGGGAAGAGGGAGTGAGAAATTTGGATGCAATCAAGGATAAAATTTTAGAAGAATAAGTTGCGACTATTAAGAGAATTCCAATATGTAGATGCAATGGTAGTGACAAGATTGTTTGGCCTAAGAATGTCAATGGTGATTTTTCTATCAAGTCATGCTATTTTGTTATTAAAAAGGAGATTAGAAGACATGATATTACAGGGCCAAACTCATCTCATGTGTTTAATGATATGGTATCGAAGCTAGTGGGGCAGATTCCGGTTCACAATAAAATCAAGATTTTTTTATGGAGAGCGCTAAGGAATATGTAACACCCCTTAACCCCAAACCGTCACCAGAACAGGGTTACGGAGCATTGCCGAACCTATAGGACAATTTACAATTAATTCAAAATAAATGACATACATATCTTGATTTAATTATAAAGTCCCTATAATGGACCCTCGAGATCCAAATCACACGTTAGAATAGAATCGAGACTTGTTTGGGTACTCCGAATTTTTTTTTGTTCGAACACAATATAACCCCTTTATAAATATGTAACATTCCCTACAAATTCAAATCGAGACCAATCCAAACAAATCAATTCATGAATTTATACATCTCTAATTATAACAAACTAATAATATAAAGTTCTAACATTTTTATGTTTATAACAATCTAACATAAGATGTTTAATTGATTCATTTAAATTATCATTCAACAAAATTGCCCAAAGCTATGATATGGATTATATTTAAGACATATGTAATTGTATGGAACAACCATTACCATCATTTATCATTAATATTTATGTATCAAAAATTCAAAATAACAACAAATTACAACTTAGGTACATGCCATTTTCAAAAGAGAAAATACATCACCACGTATTTGAGTTCGGGATTGACTTGGATGCTGAGTCATTAGTCACTTTTGTACCTAACCTATGCACGGAAACAAACTGTACGCTAAGTATGCAGTCAGTGGTATTTCTGTAAACCAATACTTAAATCAATTATTAGCTCATATCCATTTTGACTATAAAACCTTATTTACATAACAATAGTTAATTTCTTAACTCTTCCTCGATAAAGTATATGATTCTAATCATATTTAATCAGTAACTGATAAACCGTAATTTATACATATTTTTACCCCATGCTTAACGCATTTTATGGATGATTTTTCCTTAGAATTGGTGAATTCGATGCTCCTAATGCCTTACTTTCATGATTTATACTTAGATGAGCATAGGAGAGCGAAAGGAACGAGAAACGGGCCAAAAACGGAGAAAATAGGCCAAAGTACGAAATCAACATGGCCTAGACTTCCTCACACGGGCAGACCACACGGCCGTGTCAATTTGGCAGAATCGAAGCCCGACTCACACGGATAGAACACACGCCCGTGCCATTCTAACAGGCTCAAACACGGCCTAAAGTAATCACACACGGACGTGTCCCTGCTGAGCCCAAGTTGAGTCCAATTCTGAAAAGGCCACTTTTGAGGGCTCTTAGGCATTCCAAAGCCTATAAATACACCCTAGAAGAGGAGAATAGGGGGACACGCAGGGAGGAAGGAAGGAATTACTCGAAGGAAGCCGATTGATCTATCTCAAAAGCCGGATTCATCATCAAGACTGAAGATCTCCCCTCAATTTCCCTTTAGGAGTTTTGCGTTTTCTTTATGTTTTGTATTTATTATTCTTCTGAGATGTTTTCCTTTTAAGTTATGAACTAAATCCCCTAAATACCTAAGGGGAATGAAACCTAAGACGAATCTTGTTATTATTTTCTTAATTGTATGATAAATATTTAACTTGTTCTTAATTATGTGTTCTTAATTCTTGTTTTGATATCCCAGGATACTGATTCAAGATAAGCTCTTATTCAGAGGAGGAATAGACCCTGTCAAAGAGTACATTTGTCATAATTAAGTGGAGTTGATTACACGTAGAGATAGGGTGACAAGATTTTGCCGGATTAGGGTGAAACCTAATAAGGGGATCCATAGATCGAGTTAATGCAACCCTAGGGTGTTAATTAGAGAAAAGTCTCAATTATTCAATCTAGGGATTAGATGTTACTAGTCTTGAATAGGGATAATAACATAACTTAGGGATCTCTACGGAACAAGTTAAATGAATAAATCGTCTGATTCAGAGCCAGAGTAACAAGTAAAGTCTAGGTGGATTTTTCCTTAGGTATTCTCTTAATTCAATCGTTTTCCAAAAGTAATCCTCCAATTCTACTTTCTGTGAATTCTTAGTTTAGATAATTAGTTAGTTAAAACAAAACTACCTTATTCTTAGGCTAGATAATAAAAAGACAGTCATTACTAGTACTTTTAGTTCCTTTGGGTTCGACAATTCAGTCTTGCTAAAACTATACTACTGTTCGATAGGTACACTTGCCTACATCGTGATAATAGTTAGTTCTAAGAACGATTCATTCTAAATATTTAAAACCTGTCACACGAGAATCGCAATCAGTAACAATCAGTTATTCAATATAGTAATTTAGTCATTCAGTATTTATCAAATATTCAGTGCAGTAGTTTAGTAATTCAATAACTATCAATTATTCAATACAATAATTTAGTTATTCAGTAACTATCAATTATTCAGTACAGTAGTTTACCCCTACTAACATAACTCGGACCTAGACCGATACACAGATCCAACCAACACAACAGTACAGCACTTAGTACCTCATCGGCTTTGCCGAAGTAAACAGTAACAGTACGATACTTAGTACCTCATTGGATTAAACCAAAGTAACAATAACATACAAGGTGCCTCATCGACTCGAATTCGAAGTATTAGCACGACACTTATAGTGCCTCATCGACTCAAGGTCAAAGTATCCCTGAACACTTCCAATCCTATCGCATGTCAACTATATCCGACTCAGTCCGATACAGTTAATAGGGTATTCAATTCATTTCTCAATTCACAGTAATTAATCATTTCAATATCCATTTCACAATAATCACAAATTCACATACATTCAATTCAATATAAAAACACTAATACTTACCTTAATATCTTTCCATACACATTAATAAAAACAACAATTTAAATGTTAAGTTCAGTTTATAGAAATACAAACCGTAATTCTCGAAATACTCTTCGTCAACCTTCTCCTTTCTTTTCTTTGTCGAGGCCTCTAGTATTACGTTAGCTACGAAAATTAAAATAATTATACCATTAATTACAGCACTCATTATAACAAATAATTGAATTTCTATTCAATTTATACCTTATTTTCAATTAAGTCCTAACTAACTCATTCACTTTACTAACTTAATTCATAGTTCATTCTTATTCAAATTCCTATCAAATTCAACTTAACTATCAAGTGTTCATAATGAAACCCTAATTTAAAACTTCTTTCAATTTGATCCCTCAATCACCAAAACTTATAGCCTAGTTTACAATTTAATCCTTTAATCAATTCTAACTTAAAATTCATTCAATTAAACCCTTAATCCATTATTTTGTTCAACATGAACTATGTTCAAAAACCTAAAAACTTCCAAAACCTCAACTTAATTTCAACAAAACTTTGTTCTAAAGCTTCTAAAACATCAAATTTAAATAAAAAAAGACTTAATTGACTTACAAATTAAAGCTTGAAGCTTCCAAACCCTAGTTTTTCCTTTTTCTTTCTTTTCTTCTTTTTCCCCTGGTACTTTTGAATAGCCTATTCTATTTTGGTTTCCTTCTTTATTTTATTTTCTTTTATTTTATGTTTTATTTGTTTAATAATAATATAATACCTTAATAAATATATATTTAATAATCGATATATTTATTACAAGTGTAATATTACTTATATTTACACATGTATTATATCATCATCATACATTTGTCATGTTTTATTTTATTTATCACATAAAATCTTATAATATAATTATTTAATTAATAAATATCTTTTACTTAATAATAAATATCTTTTACTTAATAATAAATAATAAATATCTACTTACTTAAATAATAAGTATTTTAAATTCATGAATTACAATTGTATGCTTATTTTTATTACAAATGTATATTTTATACTTAAATAATAAGATAATATCAGTTAAATAATAATTTATACTATTATATTCTAATATTAATTAATAATAACTTAAATCATTAAAATCTTTAGATTTTTCTTATTGTTTTGCCGCTTCAACTATTACTTAATGGCATATTTGCCATTTTTGTTCTTTATATTTTTTTTAATCTATAATTCAACTTTTACCCCTTATTCAATCTAATCCGTCTTCTTATTTTCTCTTAATTAATCTAAATTCACCTAATTAAACTTAATTAAACATACTACTAGACTCACAAATATTCCTAATAATTATTTTTGAACTCGGTTTACTAATACGGAGGCCCAATAATGTACTTTTTCGATGCCTGTGAACTTTGGGTCATTACATTTCTTCCCCCCCTTAATAAATTTTGTCCTTGAAATTTAACTGAGAAAAGATGAGGATACTGTGCTCTCATTATCTTTTCCGGTTCCCAAGTCGCTTCTTCTACATTATGACTCCTCTATAAAACCTTCACTAAAGGAACTCGTTTATTACGCAATTCATTTACCTTACGAGCCAATATCTTAATCGGTTCTTCTTCATATGACAGATCAGGTCAAATTTTAATTTCCTTCGTAGAAATAATATGTGAAGGATCTGATTGATATATTCTAAGCATAGAAACATGAAAAACTTCATGAATCTTTTGTAATTTTGGAGGCAAAGCCAGACGATATACAACTGGTCCAACTCTCTCAATAATCTCATATGGCCCAATAAAACGAGGACTTAGTTTTCCTTTTCGACCGAACCTCATAATTTTCTTCCAAGGTGAAACTTTTAGAAATACCTAATCACCAACCGTGTACTCAATGTCTCTATGTTTTAGTTCTGCATATGATTTCTGCCTGTCGAAAGCTGTCTTCAGTCTTTCTCGAATCTTCTTAACAGTATCTTCTATTTCTTGAATCAATTCTGGTCCAATCACTTTCCTCTCATTCAATTCTGTCCAACACACTAGTGACCGACACCTTTGACCATATAAAGCTTCATATGGTGCCATTTGAATACTTGATTGAAAACTATTATTGTATACAAATTTAGCTAACGGTAGATAACGTTCCCAACTTGATTCAAAATCAATAATACAAGCTCAAAGCATATCTTCTAAGGAAACGAAAACAGGGGAACAAGAAAGGAAAGAAAGAAAGAAGGGAAAATTAGGGTTTTAAGGTTTCAAGCTTAAGTGGTAAGTCAATTTAGCCCATTTTTCTTGTAATTTTGATATTTTTGGAATCCTAGAACAAAATACTACTTGATTTATACGGAAATTTTGAAAGTTAGTTGATTTTTAGATGTGGGCTATGTTGAATTAAATGAGAAATTAGGGTTTGAATTGATAGAATTTCAAGTTAGAATTGAGAAAATGATTGAATTGTAAAGTAAATCATAAGTTTTATATAGTACGGACTAAATTGAAAGAAATTTGAAATTAAGGTTTAATGGTAAAATTAGAGAGTTAAATTTAGTTTTAAGCGATAAATTGAATGAAAAATAAAGAATAAATTTTAAAGAAATAAAGTTAGTATTTGTTAGTGATTAAATTGAAAACTATGCAAGAGTTGAGTATAAATTGAAATGTTCAATTTGAAATTGTAGTGTATTGATAAATTTTAATTGTTTTAATTCCGTAGCTAACGTTGAGCCGAAAGCCTCGACTAGGAAAAGAAAAGAGAAAGTCAACGAGGATTAGCTCGAAAAATACGGTTTGTATTTCTATAATCCGAAAACTAAAATTATTTGTTGTATTTATTATTATTATGTATGGTAAGTGAAATTGAGGTGAGTTTGGTATTGTGGTATTGAATTGAAATTGTGAGTATAAGTGAAAAATGTGATTAGTATGAAAATTGAGATTGAATTGGAATTATGTGATTATTATGGAATTGATATTGAAATGTATATTGATTGTGAAGTGAAAAATGAATTGAAATACCCTATTAACAATGTCGGGCTAAGTCAAACTGGTGTTCAGGGATACTTCGACTTCGAATCGATAAGGCACTATGTGTCGTATTATTATTGCTTCGAATAAATCCGATGAGGTACTAAGTACCGTATTGTTTTACTTCGGCATGGCCGATGAAGCACTGAGTGTCGTACTGGTGTGTTTAGGTTGGATCCGCGTATTCGTCAGATTTGAGTCGTGTTAATAGGGATATATGAATGATATTGAATAAGAAATGAATATTGATATTGAAATTGAAATTGAGAAATTTATTGTGAAATGCTATTGAATAACAATTGTGAGATTAAAATAGAAATATGATGATTGAAAGTGATATGGATGATAAGTTTATGAAATTGATTATTTATTGAATGATTATTTTATGTATGGTCATGTATATAAATATTATAAAATTTTGTTTAATAAGTATTCGGATTATAGAAATACCACTGAGTGTATACTCAGCGTACGGTTTGTTTCTGTGCATAGGTTAGGCAAAGTCAAATCATTGAATCAACATCCAAAGCCGATCCTGAACTCAAACACGTGGTGAAGTATTTTTTTTCTTTTGAAAATGGCATGTATCTAGGTTGTCTTTTGATGTCATTTTGTGATGAGAATATTAATGGTGTATAAGATGATATTATAAAATGATATTGGTCAATATATATATAAACATATATATTTTGCAATATGGTTATTTACATGGTGTAGTTCGAATTGATTTGAATGGTATTTAACTAAATTGTTTAGGTAATTTATGTTAGATATATATAAACTTACATGAGTTAGATCGTTATATTGATAGTTTTGACATGTTTTAGATGTATTTAATTGTATTTTGGATTGGTTGAATAAATGGTATTGAGTTGCTTGTTGTTCAAGAATTGCAGGGTTGGTAAACTTATTGTATAAGGTTCATTTTGAGTCCACACGGGTGTGTGACCAGACCATGTGAGACACACGGCTTACACATGGGTGTGTGGTTAAGCCCTGTGTTCCTTGCACCTTAAAAATGCAAAGCAGAATACTCAGGAAATTGCACATGGGCGTGTGTCTCAGCCGTGTTAAGCATACGGGCTCTACACACGAGCATGTGGCTTGGCCGTGTGAGGTAAGTCAGAGACTTACACGGGGTAGGACACGGCTTGAAGAACAGGCATGTTTTAGGGTCACACAGGCGTGTCCCTAAACCACACCGGCGTGTAGCCTTGTACATAGGAAAAATTTTGAAATTTTGTGAAAAATTTCTAATTAAGTCCTGATTTGTTTTTAATACATGTATTGGGCCTTGAGGGCTCATTAAAGGGATGTTATGATTAGATTTCAATGAGTAAGTTAAATAATTATATGATTGCCTGTAATTGTTCTAAACTTTCTGGTAATGCCTCGTAACCCTGTTTTGACGACGAATAAGGTTTAGGGTGTGTTACATTTAGTGGTATTAGAGCTTTGCAGGTTTAGCCGATTCTTGGACTAAACTGAGTCTGTAATTGAGTCTAAAGGTACATGCCATAATTGAGTCGAAATTGAGCCGAGATTGGATGTTGATATTTGTTTGTTTCTGTTTTATAGTGAAAATGTCAGATGAGTACATAAATGATACTGATCAAGAAATGTATAGTGAGGAAGATGGATCTCAGGAATTAGATAAAACCGAGTCAGCAACACCGAGTGTAAATCCAATGGGAAATCAACTGTCTAATGTCAGAAGAGGTAATGTAGGAGAAAGAGATAATTCTGAATTATTTAGAGTGATAGCTAATGCTCTTTAACGAGTAGCAGAAATTTCCACTGCAACAACACCTGCTCCTACTACTCGTCGAGCGCCAATTAAAGAACTAGGTAAGTATGGTGCCATTGAATTTCAAGGTTTGAAAGGGGTTGATCCCTCCACCGCTGAAAATTGGATAGAATCAACAAAGAGGATTTTGAAGCAACTTGAATGCACTCCCCAGGAAAGTTTAATGTGTGTTGTTTCTTTGTTACACGTTTCTTGATTTCGTCAAAGAAACCCTTATCCTGAGATATGTCTTCAGATTCTGTGCCCTTGAAGGCTTCTGGAATATTGTGCTTCATGATCATTAGACTCATGTGATTTGAACGATTCCACCTCTCAAAATCTCTTTTAGCATCAGGGGTGTTTGCCGTAACGAGAGGTACAAGTTGTTCTTCCCTTATTGCAAGTTTTATGTCCATATAGTCAAGCACTATAAGTAAGTGTCTTTTACATTTCTTGAAATTGGTCCCATTAAGCATGGATATAGAATTGATATTAGCAAATATTGTGGTTGCAAAAGATGAACTAACTAATTATAAAATAAAAATAAAAAGAAGCTCACATTAATATTCATAAGTAAACAATAAATTCAAAATAATGACTAATTTTATCTCAAGATACCAAACACAACATTAATATCAAGTCTTTGGACTGTAATATTAATAGTAAACGATACTCTTGTTGTAGCAATCAAACATTGACAATAAATTATGTCAAACAATAAATCAATCTTTGGACTAACATATTGTTCACATAGAGTACCTTATAATTGTCACACATTTATCACCACAGATTTCATTGAAATTCTACCAAATATTAACTTATCTTTAGATCAATTAATAAACGCATGAATCACAAATATATATAATCATCTTGATATTTTAAATAAACTAACTTGATATTTTAAATAACCTAACCTACATAAAAGAGGTCACTTTGGTGACATTTTGTTTCAACTAATCTATTTAAAATATTAGAAATCATTAATTAAAACCTAAAGCGAAAATCTGAATTTATTTGTTTCAAAATATTTCTCTTAATTTCATCTTTGGACAAGAATATTAACTTGTAAGTGATATCTTATTGTAGTAATCAAAGACTAACAATAAAAACATGTCGAACAATAAATCTTCCTTTGGGTTGATTTATTACTCATATATAAAACCGAATAATTGTCACATGTTTATTACTATAGCTGCACATGTAATTTTGTTAAATATTAACTTTCCTTTGGGCGATCAATATTAATATAACTTAAGTTACACGCACACAACCTTCTATATTTTAAAACAAAATAAATTCAACATAAGTCATTTTGGCAACTTATTATTTCAATTAAGATATTCTAAAATATTTATAAAAGTATCAATATTCAAATTTAAAATTTTCATAATAATTAAAATTAAAAAAAATTATTCCATTATGATTTCTGAAAGAACCCAAAATAACGACCAACAGAACCAAAAGAATCTTAATCTTTGATTCATTTTATACAACCAAAACCCTTTTACATCAAATTTTAGAACCATTAAATTAAATATCTAAAATAAAATTATAATAATTGACATATCCTTCCATTTGTACACAAAACTATATTATCACAATTTAATTAAATATTCAAAATCATAAAATTTCAAAACCAAATATTTTAAAGCATGCATCATGCTTTACATGAATTTACATCAAAATACCCGACAATATACGAAGAGATAGGCAAAACCATATAACTCAAAAATAAATAATATATATGTGATTTCACAATGAAACCCAACTATTAAAACTTAAATTTTAATAGAATTTTATGCTTAAGGATAATCTAAGCCTTATTTCTCAAATCAATAAAAGCTTTCTCAAAGAAACATCAAAACACTCAGCAACTCTATCAACATTCAAGAATTCAATCCCACAATTGTTGAACAAGGTTCGAATTAAAAAACGATTATAATGAAACCCTAAAAAATTGAATTGATAAAATTTAAAATTAAAAATATTACTATTAATCTTAAATATTCTACATATATATATATATATATATATATATATAATCGAAATGTCAAATTCATAAAATTTGAAAAACGATTCAACTCAAAAATAATAGTGAATTAATTTGTTCTCAATAATTCAACATGACGAGGCTTAGATGCCACTTGTTACAATCAAAAGAATCTGATATAAACCTCAATATATCAGGATTTTTCATGTAAAATTATCGAGAACAAAACTAAAGGCGGAAATATACCTAAATCCATTGATTTCTTGGAATCTTCAATCTCGTGGTTTTGATATTCCAATTTAGCACACAAGTAATAAAGAGAAACTGGCTCTCTCTTTTATAAATATGAGATATTAGAAAAGTTATGTAGGTGTAATTTGGGGATCATAACCTTAATATATAACTTTTACACATTAACCCTAATTTATTAGATCACTTTTAATTTAAGCTAATATTTTATGAAAGAAAATAATAACATATAAATACTATTATTACATATATAATGTCATAGTTTTCAACAAAACATACATAGTAGGATCTTTTTCTTTATTTGCTAGAGAAGGAAAGTTACATGCAAAAGTAATACTTCACAACAACATTTTAATTTTTTTTATAATTTTCATGTATTATTTTAATATTTATAATTTTTTAACTTTTATGTATTTTTAAGTTTTATAATATTTTGAGTTTCTAAACTTTTATTTGAATTTTTTATATATTTTTTATATATTATAAATTTTAAATAAAATTAAGACTAAATTAATAGAATATGTAAATGTTAAGGAATAAATTTAATAAAATAAAAAAAACTTAGTATAATTATTTACAAAATTAAAAATTTTATAATTGAATAATCAAAACAAAACACACTAATTAGGTGACAATAAAATCAATAGAAAAAAACTACATTATCCTTTTGTTAATGATCTAATAAAATAGTGACTGAAAAATTCAATATAATTATTGACAAATTTGAAAATTTTTATAATTCAAAACAAAACACACTATTTAGATGACAATGGTGTAATTACCCTTTTATTGAATATTTTAGCACTCGGTTTTGCTCTCATCCCCACAATAATTTTTTTTCTGATCCGCATCTCATCTATCTTGAACTTTTATGTAATATTTTTTTTTGAACATTAATCTTATTAGGTTCTTATCATATTTATTTTTTTTGACGCAATGACTAGAACTAGCCTAGCCATAACCCTTCCCTAACCCATAAGAGAATAGTACGCTTCAGCACACTCAAACCCACGTCCTCCTACATTGACAATATCCATGCCCTACCCTAATATTGAATGAATGTTTACAAAACAAAACATATGTTATAAAAACTTGTGATCAAAATATACGTTATAAAGCTTTATTAAATTAAGAAAAAGTAAAAATATAAAAAAAAATTATAAAAGAAAAAATATTTGTCTTGACTTATATAAAGTGGTGGTTAAAGTTCTTATCAGACACTTGTTTGACACGGATGCATCCCCTATCCCAATATTGCATAAAAAGAAAAAAGAAAAGAAAAGACATGATTTAAATGTAGGTGAATGTATTTGAGAGGTCCATCTATTATAGGGACCTGATCAAATTAATCTTTTATTATTTAAATGGATCAATTCAGTCCTTATACTATTTAAAAAATCAAATAAAGTTAAATTAAAATAGAGTTAACAATTACTATTTTAAAAATATCATTTACCGTTTACGAGTTAATATTTTTAAAGCTTTTATAGTTTTATAAAAAAATCTTTTATTTAGAATTGAACTACTATTAAAAATAATAATTTTCAAATTTTTTATGCAATTAATAAATATTAATTATATTACAACTTAAACTTATTTAACTTTTTATTATTGTTAATAATAATAAAAGATTTAATTCACTCCATACAATATAGAGCACAGGCACCCAAGTCCTTTAACCAACTTATTACTACTTTTTAGCCAAGAATGAAATTATTTGTTGATTGACTACTCAGAAGGGAAATTTGGTCTTTTTCTTAAAAACGACAGTTTATAAATATAATACAAGATCTTGTTGGGGAAGGTAATGTATCCAATATTTTAATATAATTATTATTATCGATGTAGGAGAACGCAGTATTAGTACATTAGAGTACATTATCCTTTTATTTATGAGTTGAATTCTAGACATTGTCTAAAAAAAACATATATGATTAATATCTATAATGAAATTATTAAAAGAATATTTTATTTATTTGTTATCATAATTTAAAAATTTTATAATGAACGATAATTTTTTAATCAAATATCTTCTTTTTTAACAAATTTTGATATAATTAATATATATCTTGTAAACTTTATCTTAAAAGGATTTAGATACAAACGGTTGGACCTATGGCCAATTGGCCAACCTTTTGTTTTTAGATGTTAATTGATTGTATAAGATCAAATATAAGCTTCTAAATTTGCTGACATGGGAAGTGTAAAAAAAAAAAAAAAACACACAAAAGGGCATGACAAAATATAATGTACCATAAACCACTTTATTTACTACTGTTAAGCTTCACGTGCTTTAATAAAAATAGGAATGGACCCTGATTGCTTGCTTGCTTTTTCACATTTTCATTTCTTAATTTCCAAATGGTAAATTGTAGGACACAATCAATTATTTGGCTATTCAATTTTATAAAAAAAAAAAATTTAATGATTCATTCTTTTTAATTCTTAAACTCACATTATTTGTCAAATTACCTCAAATTAATATTTATTAACGTTATGAACGTGATATACATATAAATTACTACAATTATTTAGTCATTATGTCTACTACCTGATATTGACTGTCACAATAAATTAATTCAAGTGCACCATCCCTAGTAAGATTCCTTAGAAAATGAAATCTCACATCAATATGCTTACTGTGACCATGCATAACTAGATTTTTGGGCAACTTAATGGCTGAACTGTTGTCACACCTTATAGTAATACTACTTTCATTTGCGTACCCCAGTTCCTTTAAAATTCTTTTCATCCACGTTCCTTGGCAAACACAAATTGCAGTTGCTATGAACTTAGGTTCTGTGGTGGATAAAGTCATGATTTGTTGTTTCTTTTTAACACCATGAAACAACCCCTGAACACATTAAAAACACATATCTAGATGTACTTTTCCTGTCCTCCATATCTCCAACATAGTTACTACCCGTGAACCCCAACAACTCACTATCTCTTTCTTTCTTATAATGAATTCCATAATTTACAATCCTTTTTAAATATCGAAAAGCTCTCTTAGCTGCTTGTAGATGAATCTCTTTTGGTTTTGCCATATATCTACTTATGAGACAAGTAACAAACATCATGTCAGGTCTTGTAGCGGTGAGATAAATCAAACTTCCAACTAGTTGTTTGTAATGAGTTTTATCAACAGAGATTCCATCTTCATCTTTGTTTACTTTGAAGCCTAGAACAATTTGATTCACTACCAAATTACTTTCAACCTTACCAAACTTCTTCAAATTTTCCACGGCATATTTTCTTTAGCATATAAAAATACCATCAGATTTTTGCAACACCTCAATTCCAAGAAAAAATATCATCTTTCCCAAATTAGTCATATCAAATTCTCTCAACCTAGAGTTTTAAAATTCAGACATCATCATCATCAGTAAAAATTAAATCGTCAACGTAAACACTTATAATGAGAATTTTTCCTTCGTTGCTTTTCCTTTTGAATAGTATTTAATTGTTGTTGCACTTTTAAAATCCTTCTTTGATGAAATGCGCTTCAATTCGACTAAACCAAGCTAGTGGAGCCTATTTTAATCCATACAAAGCTTTGTGTAATTTGTAGACCAGATGCTCTTTGCCCTTTTTTTCATATCCTCTTAGTTGTTCCACATAAACATCTTCACTTAACTTACCATGTAGAAAAGTCGACTTAACATCTACTTAAAAAATCTTCTAACTCTTCTGTGCAGCTAGAGCAATGATCATCCTTGATGTATCCATCCTTGCTACTAGTGGAAAAACTTCAATGTAGTCTATTGCATGTTGTTGAAAGTACCCTTTTGCAACTAAATAAGCCTCGTGCTTGTCAATCTTTCCATGTTCATTGTACTTTGTTTTGAAAGCCCACTTCATACTAATTTTTTTCTTCAATTGGCAGCTCAATAAACGTCTATGTTTTTCTTTCTTCTCAATGGATTTGATTTCGCTTTCCATGGCCATTTTTCAATTTGTGTTTTTCACTACTTCCTCAAAGTATAATGGATCATTTGATACTACTTGAGTCATATTATCACACCCGAATTTTCTCTAAACCCGAAAAATAAGGACAAATTAAGGGTTAAAGAAAGACACCGTAAGCTGGCGGTCTCTTTTGGAAAAACAGGAAAAATTAGAAATGATATTGGATAATGTTGAAATCCAATTCTCGTTCAGTTGGATTAGAACCAGCTGGTCCCTTAGTGGGGGACAAAATGATTAAAAACAAGTGGATTTTATACGATGAGAGAATGCACACGAAGGGTTATAAATAACTGAGAGATGAATTATCAAAGGGATTCCTCTCAATTCTGTTCCATTCTCTCCTATTAATATTCTTCCTTAGTTACTCCGAGGAAGCGAATGTTATGAGAAGTTCTGCATGGAGTGATGATCGTGAGGAATTTGTTGGAAAAGTAGAAAACTCAAGAAATTGGTAAGGTCATTAATCCTTCTATTTATAAGATTAAGAAGATAAGTCAATGATTCTTAGAAAACCTTTCTAAGGGTACTGCATATTTTTTAGAACCAAGTTTAAACTGAAAATTTTGAGCTTAACTTATGATTTTGGTTTTATGCTTAGCTGCCAAGAGAGAGAAGGAGCTCCGACATTCGGGAAAGCTAAGCTAGGGGAAGGAAGGTGAAGAAGCTTCAAATGAGTTTCAATGTCCCATTTCTGGGATGTTGTATGAATAGCATGAACTTTGTGATGATACATTTTCAAGTTTGTGTGGACTATGTTACTATGCTTATATGATTATGTTTGTGCTTGTATGTGTGATGATTCCTGAAACACAACTAGAAATTATCGTTGGGTTAGATGAAGTTAGGACTTGAGAAATAAGGTGGTTCTATCAAATACTGTCATACGATGTTCTGTGTGCAAACCGTGATAGTGAAGCTTCGGGCTTTACGGAGGGGACACTGCGGTGTTTGAGTATCTAGGTTAGGAATGGTGAAATGGATAAACTGCAATAGAAAAGTAAACTGAAAGATCACGATGAGGCCATGAGTTTGATTAGAGGCTATACACCTAAAATTGAGTAAGATTATAGCTGAAAGATGTTATGGCATCATGATAAAAATGAGTAAGATGATAGTTTAAAGATGCTATGGCATCACGATAGAAATGAGTAAGATTATAGTTGAAAGACGTTATGACATCATGTGAAAACATGTCAGAATGCCTAATAGGACTAAGACCACAGCTGAAAGATGCTATGGCATCCTTTGATAGCCTGTTGGGATAGTCCACCGAGATAATAGATATAGGGTAGTCCGTTGGGACAGTAAACACGATGGTTACAAGGTGTAAGATTATAACTTAGCTGTGGCAGCCAATGGAGTCTGTCAGGACATTAAGCATGGGACATAAGGTGTAAGACCATAGTTTGGTTGTGGTAATATATTGAGTCTGTCAGGACTATAAACACATGTGGAAAAAATCAAGATAGTAAACTTGGGGAATCCCCTAAAAAAGGAAAAAAAGGAGTTGAAAGAAAATGGTAAGTAATTACAAATGATAGCGAGCCAGTAGATTATTGGAAAAAAATCCATCGGGTAAGGAAAAAGGAAAGAGAAAAGGGAAATAGTCTACCAAACAGTAATCATGAAAGCCGAAAAGGCATGAGGGTGGTAACCTGACAAGAAACAGTCATGTAAACTGTCGAGCCAATAGTGTTTGGTGTATAAGTGAGCCGCAGAAAGAGTAAATAGAGGATCACTGTAAGGATCCGCCGTTAAGAACCACTGGTAGATACTCAATAAAATGAGTAGGTTAGAGTTAAGTTCATAAGCACCCCATCAAAAGGGACTTGGAATAGAGGGGTTAGTTGGGGACCCAGGATAGAGAAGTACTAAGAGTAATGATACAAGTGATAGGTATGCCTATTAAAACTATTCCTCTTTAAAGGGAAATCAATAAGGAAGTGTCAACAAAAAAGGCTAGTTAGTTGGAGATGCGGTAAGAAAGAGAACTCGTGAACCCAGATGGTCACTCAATGACAGTGGCTGAATATTGTAAGCCATAGTGGTCTGTAGCAAGAGGATGTTCTAAGCTTAAGGGTAATGCGAACAAGGCGGACTACGAAGAGGTAATCCTACCACTATGTAAACCATGCGGGATCTAATCTGCTAGAGTGGCACGTGACCCCGACAGTAGTATTAAAGAAAAGAATGTGGGCAAGTCTTATAGGATTAGAATAAGGAAAGAGTTTGTTATGGATTAAACAAATTTTGAAAACACCTCGAGGACCCTTAGAGGGGTAGGCTTAATGGACTACCTCATAATACCATGGTGGGTAGAGGGATTTGTACCGAGAATAAATGGAAGAATAAAAATAAGTAAAAGAAAATATAGATCCCTAGAGATTGCGAGATATTTAAAGGAACTATCAAGGCTGATCGAAGGTCGATAGAATGGTTGGAAGGAAATCACTTAACTATTTATCCGCTAGTGGATTAGATCGGGAATAGGATAAAGTCCTTTACAACGATTTAAGAGAAATGTGCCAAATGAGCAGGGAGTTTATTGTATTTAGTATTATTTATTTGAACCTTGACAATATGGGGTATGTTTTTTATAATGAAGAAACTCACTAAGTTTATTTGAAGTTACAAGGGTTGACTTGTGATTGCAGGATCCGCGGAAGAAGGAGCTCAAAGAGGAACTGAGCTAGACTGTGATAAGTCAAGGGGCATCGAAGGTAAGTGTCATGCACATAAGACGGGGGTACCTTTGGCAACTTCGCCAATGGGGCGATTATATTGCATTTACTTAGATTCTTCAGAGTCTGAAGTTTGGACATTAAACTTTGTTTAAAATTTTTTGACTCTGTTGTAAGCTTTTATAAATAGGTAATACAATATATTTTAATGTAGAGAGATTTTGGTATGAACGATAACTCGGTGCTGTTGTGGCATCCGCACCTAGATCCAATGATTGGGTCGGGTGAGGTTGTTACATATATGAACCTCATCATCAGATAGGCTCAGGCCCTCTCCACTAACATAATCATCTAGAGCTATCTTCCTCTCCTCTAACTTCATCATCATTCAGTTCTTCATCAGTACTAAGGGTGTGTTTAGTATTGCTTATAAGAAGCACTTTTAGGATAAAACCATTCCTAAGCAAAAACGTGGTTAAAAAATACTTTTTCAAAGCTAAAAATTTTAGCTTCTCCTCAAAAGTGCTTTTTGAAAAAGAAAAAAAAAACACTCTTAAAAAGCAATGCTAAAATAAGCCTAACTCTATTCTCAGGGCAGTCATATTGCAAATGTCCAAGTTTATGACATTTGTAACATTCCACCGTTGTTTTTTTTTTTAAAACTTGTTCAACCTCTCCTTCTTCTTCTTCTTCTATAGGAATTACGACCACGACCTCTTACTCCATCATATGTCATTTTCAAAACCTACCCCTCTCTATAATGCCTTTGAAATTTTTGTTTATGTACTATTAATGAGATTTGTAATTCATCAATAGTGAGAGCATCAATATCTTTTGATTCCTCAATAGAACAAACAACATAGTTAAACTTCTCAGTTAAAGAGCGTATAATTTTTTCTACCACTCTAACATCCTGCATTTCTTCTCCATAAGTTCGCATCTTGTTTGCCACTGTCATGATCCTTGAGATGTACTCTATCAGTCCTTCATCATTCCTCATCTTGAGCGTTTCAAATTCTCTAAGGAGAGCTTGAAGATGAGATCTTTTGACCCTTGCATTTCTTTCATATTTCTTTTTCATGGCATTTCATATTTCTTTGGCAGTATTCTTGTTGAGAATTGTGTCAAGAACTGTGCGATCAATAGCCTGAAAGAGATAGTTCTTCATTTTCGAATATTTTAGCTTTGTCTCATCATTCTTCCTTCATTATGCATTTGACTGGGGTGCTTATCTTGCTAGTTCAACATAGCCAGGATCCACCAACTCCCAATATTCTTTAGAACGCAAATTTTTTTTCATTAGTATGATTTAATGATCATAGTGACCATCAGAGCGAGAAATAGTTGGTTGTATAATGTTGTCAAAATTAATCTTTTGAGTCATCTTCTATGTTGCTGCTAGAATTTCTCAGGCCCAGTAAGGATTCTGATACCAAACTGTTGGAACTTTGATCTGATATGAGACACAAGAACACAAGGAAACAACAAGCTGGACTTTTAATGGCTTGAGTTTTATTGATGATGACCTTGACTTATATAGTCATACAATAAGATCTTAACTGAAAATAAGAATTGCACACTCAAATCAAATCAAAGATAAGAGATAACATAGAATAATTCAAATATCAATATCCCTAAAGAATAAGAACTTATTCTAACAATAAGATCTGCAAAAGATTCCTTCAAAAATTATAAAATATATATTTAAATTTTTTAATTTTAAAAAATTAATTAATTCCTTATAGTCCACGTGGATGCCACATCCATACATTTTATAGTAAATTGACAAATAATGCAAGTTCAAGGGTTAAAAGAGACAAAAATTAAATGAAAAGCTAAAATGATTTTCTTATAAAGTCGAAAGGTCAAATAAATCATTATGCCTAACTTGTAAAATGTAGGCTTAGATATGCCTCCATTTATACATTTGTTAGATTTTAAAAATTTAATCAATATTTTTATTTACAGGAATTTTGATCTATTTATTTATTGTCGATTGACAATAAAATTTATATTAAAATTAAAGACGATGATATTTTAATATTGTATATGAAATATATTTTAATATTTTTAATTAAATTAATGCTAGTTAAATTTGTGGCACCAATTTATTGAAGAAGTATAACATATAATAAAATAATTTAACCGTAAAATGTACGAAAAAATAGTTATAGATTATGGTATATGTACGCAATTAATAAATTAAATAATGTTAAATAATCTATTGATTTAGATAATCTCATTCCATCCAATAATTATTATTAGATTCTAAAACACAACAGAAAGAGAATGATGATGTCTAAACTCTCCGGAGCCTGCTATTTTGACCGTAATGCTCATAAATGATTTTAAAAAATAAAAAAATTTGCCCAGCACTCCAATTATGTAGATTTTTAATACTAGAAAGTTTTTATTTAAGTCATTAGATTGTTATAATTTTAAAAAAAAATTGACTAATGAATTTTAAATGACAATTTGACGTTTGGTATGGTGGATTATTATCCATGAATGAGTAGAGTAATATAGCTTAAATCCAAGTTGATTTGACGATCGGCGTCTGAGATTAAAGAAGAAAGTTGTTTAAATTTTGATTTGTAGATTCGTGACGTTTTAAAGTTATTTCATGAAAAAAATGAATTGTAAAAGAGAAAGGAAATGAGAGCTTTAAATGAGTGCAAGCAACACAAATAGAAAATGTTATACAACAATGATTTAAACAATCTAGTGACTTAAATGAAAATTTTGAATAATTCAATAATCATTTTCTAATTTTTTGAAGTTGAGAGATCAAAATACAAACCTATTAGTATTTTACTGATGTTAGTGTAGTTTACCTATTAGATAATTGTTTGACATAGAATTGATTAGTTAAGAGTATTTCGACACTATTTATTAGACATATCCCATAAGATATATGAGAAAGGATTATATGAAACAGATATATTATCCATTTTCAATAGTTTAATGTCACATCAGTAATTTTATCTTGAATTTCAATATTATCATTTGGATTTGATTTTTTCCAGAATGAAAATACTAATGTGATATTAAACTATTAAAAAAGTGATACAGATAACATGATGTCACTATTTCATACAATTAGTTTAGCTTAACAAATACTCAATGTCCAAATTTAAACTAGAAAAAACTAAATTTTAGTTTTAATTAATGCAGCAAATAAGTGGGAATGAAGAAAAAACAATAAATTTATTGATTTCCCAACGAAAATGAAGGGCTACATAACATTTTCAGCATCAGCATCATCATCAAACAAAAATTGTCACTGTTTCTTGTGCTGAGACTTGAGTGAGTTCACCTTCTCCTCAGTTGCCTTCAATGCATTCCCATATTTGCTTATTAACTGTGCAAATCAATGACTTCTCATAACCTTTTTATCATATCAACTGCTATAATTTATTTATATATAAATATATATATTATTAATAAAAAATTCTGTTTAGAGTTTAACTTAATTCGATTTTAAATTTAATTTCAACTGAAAAAAAACCTTGCCTCATCAACCTCTTTTGGACTAATTATAAAGGGCGGAGACATCATTATGGTGTCACCGGCAACACGTACTAGCATCCCTTGCTTCTCGCACTGTCCTCCAAAATATGCACCAATTCCTATACACAAAATCATCAATGATTTGTTTTTAATGTTTTGCACGGGTTAATAGATGTCTCTTCTAATAATGTTGTTCATTGTACTACAACATTTGATGATCAAATGTCCACCATTTAACAGTTCATCCAAACAAATATTATGGCTATCTCTATTAGACCTCCATTAATATTGGCAAATGAAATCTGATAAGATATAAAGAAGAGAAAGTTGAACTTGCCCCATTCAGGAGGAAAAGGTTCATTGGGTGACTTGTTGTCTGTAAATTCTGTACTCAGTATCAAGCCCGTACCTCGGATCTGCAATGGTTACAAATTTATGTTTGTTTTTTTTGGCATGCTTACTAAAATATCAAATTGTATGTATCAATGGGGATTAAGTGAAAAAAATTCAGTGTTTCACCTCTCCAACAATAGGGCTGTCTGAAAATGATTTTAAACCATCTTGAAACCTTGGAGATATGCTCTTCACTTTCTCAACAATATTCCTTTCCCTGCAAAGATTTGTCATTATCTATGTTATTCATGAATGCGTGTTGGTCATGTTTATATTTAGAAGATCACATTTCCGTTTCCATATATTTGGAAATATGTATTTAGATCGAGGATAGAACACACTTGTAGAGCTTGATTGATTCACTTGCAACAGCGCAGGCTACAGGGTGTCCGGTGTAGGTAAATCCATGAGAGAAATTACCTGAAAACGACTAAAATTTTAGTCAATGGACTAACAAAGAGAATATTACGTATTCGGTTGTGAGTGTTGGATACGGGTTCTAACTTACCAAGCTTGTTGCTTTGAGAATAAACGACTTCTGTTACTTGAGGGCTCACCATGACTGCTCCAATGGGCATATATCCTGAAGAAAGGGCCTGACCAATATATAAGGAATTAATAATATGTAGGTCAAAAGCCTATTTTATATCTGAATATTTTGGTTACAGCTTCTTCACCTTTGCTAGTGAAACAAGATCTGGTTTTATATTGTATTTGTCACATCCAAACATCGTCCCAAGCCTCCCAAATGCAGAAATAACCTACAATGCAATGCACAAAACCTCACTTGTGAACAAACCATCCAGACATCTCTCATATGTTACTTGGACTTGAGCTCGAGTGTCTGCGGAAACGGTTATAGGAATTATTTCAAGCAAATGAGGAGCCGGAGATCGAGATATAGCAAAATACCTCGTCTGCAATGAAAAGTATGTCGTATTTTTTCACAACAGCTTGTACCTGCATGGCATTTGACAATGCTACATTAGTAAAGCCATGTTCATAATGATAAATATAAGCCATTTTAAGAACTCTCACCTTCTCAAAATAAGTAGCGGGTGGAGGTATAACACCACCTGCTCCCATCACAGGCTCTGCAATAAATGCAGCAATCTGATATATATAAAACCAGCTATTATTAGCTACACATACAAGGCTCTTGTAGTTGCAAAAGGGTTCCTCATTTCATTTTCAAAAAACTTACTGTCTCTGGACCCTCTTTGAGAATAAGGTTTTCTAAATTGTTGGCTAATCTGGTTGAGAAATCCTCCTCAGTTTCACCTGATGAATTGAAACAATAAACATGGCTATATCAATTTTTAAACACCAAAACTTATATCCATGAAACAGATTGGTCAAAAAAAAAAAAAAGAAGAAAAAACCTGGTAGATGATAGCGCCAGTAATGAGGGCAGTCAGTGTGCAACACAAATGGAGGTGGCAGGTCGAAGTTTTGATGCAGAGGTGGAAGTCTGTAATGGAAGATCTATATATCTGTTAAACAATCAAGTAAAGGCATTTTTTACGAATAAATAAAAGTTAACATTTTTACCCAGAAAGACTAGCTGATATCCAAGTTGAACCATGGTATCTGAAGAAATTTAAAGAAAGAGAAATTATGTTATGCAAGTGAACTAAATAATGACACATGGTTTGAAGGTTAGTGGATTTTTTAATTTTACGCTTTGGCTCGAGCAATAAATTTCTTCTTCTTTGGTCTTCCAAGCGCATTATTATAATACCAAACAAGCTTCACCTATACATATAAATTCAAGCATCAAATTAGACTCATTACTGATATGAATGCTTGTAAAGACAAAGAACTTAAAACTAACAATATATGCTATATAAGTGAAAAACCTGAGTATCATTTGCTTCAGATCCGCTATTTGTAAAGAAGACTTTTGCCATTTTGGTTGCAGTAAAAGTTTCAGTAAGTTCCTTAGCAAGATCCTGTAAGGTCCAATCTTCTCAGATTCTGTATAATAAATATCATGAGATTTTGATTCAAAGAATATATCATTGGATGGATGGATGGATGATATACTAGTGATGGTTTAGTTGTACGATTCCAAAAGGAATGGTAAAATGGCAACTTATTTAATTGATTGGTTGCAGCAGCCACAAGTCGAGGTTCATTTCCTCCTGCAAAAATAAAAAATAAAAAATGGAGTTTTCATAAAGGACCTGATCAAATTTCTTCTACTAAAACAAATCATAGCATTAAGCTCATTTTCTTTTTCCTGTTTAGACATGAAAATGGAGTGGATTTGCACTGCTTTTCACCAAGAATTTGACTCTGAAATTACAATACCTAATGCTGTACACCATAGACCAGCAAGAGTATCCAGATACTTTTTCTCATTGATATCATACACATAGCTTCCCTGTGCAAGATCAAATTTGTTATATGATAGTAACAAAGAGTAGCTTAAACTTTCTTCATTGCCACAACTCTTCATAACCTGTAACTGTCTCATATTTGTGTATGTGTATAAAGATAAGACACTAACAGGACACATACCCAAGTTAAAGAAAGGACACACCTTAGACACATACCTCTGACTTAACAATAACCACAGGATTCACTTCGGTGGTCTGCCACCCAGGTGTGAATGGAGCCAGCATATTATGCCCCTTGAAACATGTGTTGGTACTACACCATCTGGCCTCACATTGACCCTTGATTGGATACTCCAATAAGCTTTTGCATGCTGCAGCATTCTTTATATATGAAGCAAGCTGCAAACAGGAAGGGTGCAACATACATGTTGGTTGAAAACTATGTTTCCAAATGATTCAGAAGAACACAACGTGAAGGTAATGTCTGATCCAGAATCATGGAATGACTATTAATTGATTTTTAAACCCTAAACAACACCGATACATGTTCGTATTTTCTCAGAAACCAAACAGAACCTATATTAGAATTTCTCAACTGTAAATGATCCTAGATAAATGGATATAATTTTTAGTTCTAAGTAGTTTAAAATGTGAGTACGCAATAAGTCCAACACAGCATCAAGTCATCAACTGATCCACAAAAGCAGAAACAGTGTAACACAATATAAAAATGAACGAATGATCATGACAATAATGGCATAAAAAAAACTGGGTTCTCTGATCACGACCCACACATTTCCAGTGGTTTTGTTAAACAAAAGAATTGATCAAACATTACACACGTAAGAAAAGAAAATGGAGAATTGGAACCTGGGTTTTCAGAGTTGATCGAAGGTACTTGTTAGAAACCATTTTTTTTAGTTTAGTTATTTGAATCTAAGAGAACACATGCAAAGAAGAGAGAGTGGTGGGAATGAAACAGTTAAAAACCTATTCATACATATTGTAGGCTATTTTTATGGTTGATTTGGTCTGGTACATGCAAATTTACGTACAAATAATGCATGCCACCCCACCTGTCTGATTATAGTAGTAGACTCGTGTCTATTTCTAACATTATTAAAATTAAACAAATATATCTCAAAAATAATTATCATCTGAATTAATTAATACAAAATACAATTAAAATAAAGAAATTTAGACAAGGTAGAAGGGAGAGAGATAAGATCATCCATAAAGCTTTCACTCTACTCCGACACTCGACCTGATGCCCAGAAAAACTGACGACCACCATGGAAGCAGGATGATGAAACGACAGAAAAAGAAACTTGCCACAGACCTCAGGCCACCAAAGGTGCAGTGTAACTAAGAAAGTCGTTTTTCGACCGGAAAGAGACCAGTGGCGACGGCGGCTTCAAGCGATGAGACCGGGGGCTTGCTGGTGAGAAACAACAATTAAAAAGAGACCACAAAGTGGTCAGAACGTTTTATTATATCGAGAGACCGGATCAAGGGGATTGATGGGAAGACTGGATGGAAGACGATTGTCAGAAAAAAATTGAAAGTTCCATGTACAACACTAAAAATAAATTCACCTGTACGCTCGAAATTAAATTTTTTTAGTAACGGAATCAAATTATATATTTTATTATAGTAAAAATATAATTTTATTATTTTAATAATTTATATTTTATAATTTTTAAAAGATTATAAAAGATTAAATTAATTTTATTATTTTGATAGATCATAATATAATTTTATTATTACTAATTTAAAATTTTAAAATTATAAAAATTTAAATAAATAAATTTCATTTTAGAGAGACTCAGGTCAAAATTTCACTACCAGTCTCCCTAGATCCACTCTTGCACTCGATCAAAATTTATGAGTAATTTTTATTGGATAACACTATTATTATTGCAGCATCTTAGAGGTTGTGGATTTAATATTCATAACATTACTTTAATTTAATTAGTTAAGGGTTTGCAAGGTTTATAAATAATTTAAAAATATAAAAAAAATCATATCTTTTAGTTAAATATTGTTTTATGGTTTTTAATATATTTTAAAAAGTATTTTGCTAAAACTTCAAGTTAGCTTATTAATGAAGTGTTCAATTTTTTCAAGAACAGTCTCTATATTAGAATTTAGTTTTTATATTTTTTTATTTGTAAAAATTTAAATTATTTATTTTAAAATTTAAAATTTAAATCTAACTGTTAAAAATATTTTGTTTGATTTAGATTCATTACAACTGAGGTTTTTTATTTCAAAAGATTACGGTAACAAATTTAACTTTTATGATTTCATATAAATTGATCTTCTTTGGAATTATAGAACAAATATTTTAACTTTAATGTTTTCATATAAATTGATCTTCTTTGGAAAAAATGATGGCCAAATAATACTTGGAAGGTAACGAATTTAAGCGTGGCCGGTAACATATATAGGGAAGGTTTTGAATTTCCTTAATAAATATTTGTTATGTCGACATTCTATAAACACCTCTCCATCTTCCCAAACAATTCTAAACACTTCCTCTTTTATCTACAGAAAATATGACCTCATTATTCTTCCATCATTTACAAAATCCAAATGACACTTCCATGCTCTCAATGCCCCACTATAAAACGCTTCCTTTTTTACTTCCCCTTCAATCCCTTTCATAGTTTTCCAACCATGATCAAATTCAACCAAACCCAACTCTTCACATTTCTTTGCTTCTTTTTCATCTTGTTTTCTCCATTGGTACGAGGAGGCTGCACATGTGAACCCGAGGATGAAGATCGGAACAAGCCACTAGCTTTGAAATACAAGATGGCCGCTATAGTTTCGATTCTTGTAGCTGGAGCCATCGGTGTTTGTTTTCCGCTACTAGGGAAAACTATCGATGCTTTACGTCCTGAAAAGGACATTTTCTTCGTCATCAAAGCTTTTGCGGCCGGTGTCATATTGTCCACTGGGTTTATCCATGTTCTCCCCGATGCTACTGAGAACTTGACATCTCCTTGCCTCAATGAAAACCCTTGGGGGAAGTTTCCGTTTGCTGGATTAGTCGCGATGGTATCCGCGACTGCTACGTTGTTGGTAGATACGTTTGTCACTTCTCATTACACCAAGCCTCACCTAAATAACACCCAACAGGGCCATGGCGACGAAGAGAAGAAAACAAAGGAAAATGAAATAGATGTTGTGCATGTTCATGCTCATGCAAGTTCAATTTCAGTTTCAACTCAGCTTCTCCGATACCGTGTAGTATCACAGGTTTTGGAATTGGGAATAGTGGTGCACTCTGTGATAATAGGGATATCTTTGGGTGCTTCTGAAAGTCCCAAGACTATAAAACCATTGGTGGCTGCACTCACTTTTCATCAGTTCTTTGAAGGCATGGGACTCGGTGGATGCATTTTGCAGGCAAAACTCAAGGCTCGATCTGTGGCGATTATGGTACCGTTTTTCGCATTGACGACGCCAGTGGGAATTGGAATAGGAATAGGAATATCAAATACATACAATGAGAACAGCCCGACGGCATTAGTTGTGGAAGGGATGTTGAATGCGGCATCGGCGGGGATCTTAATATATATGGCGCTGGTGGATCTTTTGGCTGCTGATTTCATGAACCCAAAGTTGCAAAATAATGGAAAAGTGGGTGCAAGCGCCGGTGTTTCCCTTCTTCTTGGCTCTGCTCTAATGTCCCTTTTAGCTGTGTGGGCTTAAAACTTGTATACTACAATTCAATGCAAAAGTTTCTTCATTCTTTTTCAGGATAATAAGATTCATTGTATTTTTAATTTCAGATATTTATCTGTTTGGTGAATTTTAATTTCAATTCCTAATACATTTTTAATTTTGAAATATTTTTTATTTAAATTGTGGATTCAATTTGATATTTTTAATACTAAAATTTCAATTTTTGAAAATTTATTTTGGTTAAATTTAATAAATAATTGTTACGAGTTAATTAGACATCAATTTGATTAATAAAATTATTTAAAGATTAATATTATTAAAGTAAGATTTAAGGGTAAATTATAAAGATAATCACTTATTTATAATCTAAATTACGTTTTCGTGCCTGAATTTTAATTTGATATGTTTTAGTCTAATATTTTCAATTTGTAACATTTTAATAACTAGGCCTAGCTCACTTAACAAATGTTATAGAATGTTAGGGAAGTCTGACATGCAACAAATTGTGCAATTAAAATTTGACTCTAGGGACTAAAGGCAAATTTCCCCTTATTCTTCCCTTTCATTTTTCACGTCAGATCATATGGGTTTTATAACTTCTTTTTTAAAAATTTTTAACCTATCCGCCGCCCAACTATTGCCACCGTTGTTCGGTGCTATTTCCGACCAAACTCACCTCCAAAATGCTCCCCTCTTCATCTTCTTTCACCTTCTCAGATTAGATTTCCTTAGAACTCACTTGAGAGCTTCGAAAACACAAAGCCAAAGATCGGAAAGGAGTGACCTGATCAGCCTTTCGTCGTCGTCTGACCGCCACGATGCTTTAGCCGTGTCTTCCTATTATTCCAACGCCTCCTTTCACCATGGGGATTCTCCAATTGATACCCTGAAACTTAAAAGACCCACAAACCCCAAATGGGTCTTGGATTTACCTTGATTCACTTCTTCTCTTCTCACTTTTTTCTTTCTAATTTCCGATTGCTGATTTTTTTATTTCAGTTGTTCGCTTCCTTCTCGGTGGGATTCAGGAATACCCTTTTGTTTGTTTGTTTGTTTGTTGTTGCTGAGTAGTGGGATTTGATTTCGGTTATGGGCGTAATAAGGATAGCGTGTAAAGAGCGATCAGTGTAGTGGAGGCAGTGGGGTCGAGAGAGGTGGAGATGATGGTGAACGGTGGTGATGTTGAATTGTGGGGTGTGTAGATGGTAGGAGTGAATGTTGTGAGGTTATAGAAAATGAGCTATTGGAGAGGGTGAGTTGGGAGAAACCGAGAAAGTGTATGGTGTGTAAGTTTGGTGTTGCTGGTTTGGTTGGGGGAGCTGAATGGTGAAGATGGTGGTTTAAGATGTTCAATGGCTGAGCGTTGGGTGCTGGTGTGCATCAGTTGAAGGTTTGGCAATGACTAAGAACAGGGAGTAGGGAGAGACGAGGGAGGAAATAAAGTACAAGTTCAAAAATGTATATAATCTGATTGAAATATTATAAATTAATAATATTAGTGATCAAAACGTAATTAATTAAAATTTAATGATCAAAAGGTAATTTAAACTATGCATAAATGTTTGTTTTTATAGTTTAGCTAATATTTAATTAAAACAATTAAAAATTAATGATATTTGGTACGAGTTAAATTATCTGAATTAAATAATAATAAAAATACTTTTATTTTATTTATCTCTATTAATCTTAAATTTTATTGAGTTTAATGTTACAAGTCAATCGATATCAATTTAGTTGGATAGCGATGAAGATATTCTTATTTTACAATTTATTTCACCTCTAGTAATATTAAACCTTTTGTTAAGTTTTATATTACGAGTCAATCCGTACTAACTCACTTGAATAATGACAAAATATTTACTTTATAAAGTAAATTATATTATTTTAAGATTGTTTTTACCATTTCATATATTTTATATAGAAAAATAGAAATATAAAGATTTGAATCCAAATTTTCATGATTTTCAATATTTTTAGTTAATTATATCTATTTTTAATCAATATATTTATTATGTAATTATTTTTATTATATTTTAATACAAATTAAAGGCTAAATCTTATGGGGGAAAATTAGATAGTATAAATTCCAAGGTTTAAAAAAAAATTTGTGCTTTTTGGTAATTCACCTCGTTTGGGCTTTCAAAAGTTAGCCCATTCTACTTGAATATACCTTTTACATGCTTGAAAAACCCTAAACGGAGTGCCATAGGCTCAATTTTTCTTGCGCCGTCAGTATCCCTCCCAGCCAAAGGTGCTCTCTTTCTTTTCTCTGATTTCTTTTCCCCAAGTTTATTTTCAGATTTTGTTATCATCATTTAACATTTTGGTTTGGTTTGGTTTGTTTTGTTTATGCTAAATCACACAGGTAAGCCATGGTTAAACATAACAATGTTGTGCCAAATGGCCATTTCAAGAAGCATTGGCAGAACTATGTGAAAACTTGGTTCAATCAGCCTGCAAGGAAGGCTAGAAGAAGAATTGGTGAGCTAATCTACTTTGGTTTTTTTTTTTTGGTAAATTAATGATTATGTTTTTTTCATTGGCTAACATTTGATTTGTAATGGGGTTTTGGGTTTTTTGCAGCAAGGCAAAAGAAGGCCGTGAGGATCTTCCCAAGGCCAACTGCTGGACCTCTACGCCCTATTGTCCATGGACAGACTTTGAAGTATAACATGAAGTTGAGAGCTGGCAAGGGTTTCACCCATGAAGAGCTTAAAGTATGGATCTTTTTATATTCTCTGGTTTTAGGGTTTTCCATTTAATCTTATATTAGATTTGTGGGTTTTCAATTTTAGCTGTGGACTATCAAGTTTATAAGCTTCATTTGAATCTTAGTGGTGCTTTTGTAAGCTTGTAAATGGATGTGTATAGTTCTTATGTTTAGTGTGTTTAGATAAGATGGATTTCCCATCTTGATTTTTTTGCATATGGCTTCACCGAATTCACGTTCCTAAGTGCTAACCGTTGTTTCTGACCAGGCTGCGGGTATTTCAAAGAAACTTGCACCCACCATCGGTATATCAGTTGATCACCGTCGTAAGAACCGATCTCTTGAAGGTCTTCAAGCCAATGTTCAGAGGCTTAATACTTACAAGGCCAAACTTGTTGTCTTCCCAAGACGTGCACGCAAGTCTAAGGTAAACCTTGTATAGGGTTTTATTTTCAGTGTGTAATTGTTGAATCCTTTATGTGTTGTTTGGTGTTTCTAAATGTTGTTTGTTTTGTTGTCCCTGTAGGCTGGTGATTCTACTGCTGAGGAGCTTGCAACTGCAACCCAAGTGCAAGGACCATACATGCCTATTTCTCGTGAGAAGCCTTCTGTTGAGCTGGTGAAGGTCACCGAGGAGATGAAGTCATTCAAGGCCTACAACAAGCTTCGTGTTGAACGTACGAATGCGCGATATATCGGTGCCAGATTGAAGAAGGCTGCTGAGGCTGAGAAGGAAGATAAGAAGTAAGGTGGTTTTTTCAAGGGCTATGTTCTGCTGTTTTGACTTGGTTAAAAGCATTAGTTCATTCTGTTTTTAATATCATCAGACAGTTTTAGAACAGCTTTTAGAAAACTTCGGTATAAAATTTGTAAGCTTGATTTCGAGTATTTAATCAATGACATGAGATGAGACGAGATCTGCCATTTCATAATTCCCTTTGTGCTCAATATTTAGTAATATGATGCAAGTCTTACCAACATGATTGATTGCTATTGAACCATATGATTAGATCTCATATTGCTTCTGGTGCTGCTCTTTGTAGCTATGGTGTCTGAATATGAATGAGAACATTTTCTAAAAGGTTGACCTTTAGATTTAGTGATATCTTGTAGAAAGCTTACATTGTATCTGGTTATCCTTGGTTTTAGCCTTCGATGAAGTCTGGGTATTTGACAGTTACCTATTTATGGAAATTAGGTTTAGGTTAGTTTAGCATAACTTTTGAAACTTTTGGAAAGTGGGTTGGTTTATCATTGAGGTTGAAAAGTTCTTTTGAAAAAGTGTTTTTGAAGAATTTGATAGTGTTTACTATTGCTATCCGATAGTACTTTTGAAAAAAGCTAAAATGTACATTTTAGACATCACCTCTTTAAGTAAAAGATTTAATGGGGTTAAATAATAATAAATTTATCGAAAAAGCCAACATTTTTTGTTTGGGTTAAAATTTCAATTTGAAATCAAGAGGTTTTGGTTTGAAAAGTTACTTGTTTATCTATATATATATATATATATATTTTTTTCTCTGGTTGAAATGGGTTTTCATGTTCAATGGTAAACAAAGCTCAAGTGCTAAACTAATATGTAGTTAAGTGGTATTTAAATTTGTTAACATTATAAAATGATGAAATAAATTATAATAAAAATAATAAAATTATTCATTGTAATTTAGTATTAATATTTTGGGACAAATTTTAAGTATATGTTGATTTTAAAAATATTGAGAGATTTTTTTATATATTTAAAAAATAGATCGATTTGGAAGAGAGGAACGTGAAATGAGTTTAATTGAGGTGGTACAAAATGTATCGTATAGGATGTGTATTTTGAAAATACTTTTTATAAAATGCGTTCTTTTTTACATATTAGCTTTTTTAGTTAAATGGTTAAATTTTAGTGGATTTTTTCTTATGTCTCGGGTTTGAATCCTCTTTTACTCAAATTCGTATTTTTGATTTCATGTTGCTTTAATTTTTTTATTTTTAATTAATACTTTTAACATACCATGATAATTATGAATATTTGTTTTAGATTTTGATTGGCAAGACTATTTTAATATAAAATATTTTATTATTTAATTAATGGTTAAAAATAAAAATAAAAGATGATAGAAATTTCTCCATCTTTCAAGCTCACATCCACCATTCTTGAAGAAAAGAAAGTTTTGTTTTTTTGCGATTTGGTCCTTTCTATTAAAATTTACTATTTTCATATAGAAATCAAAAGAATTTTCATAGCCACCAAGAGGGAAAAATGATAAGAAGACCATGGTGAACATGAATATTAATTTGGATTCAAGAAAGATAGAATTGGAAGAGAGAATCAAGTTAATGTTTGAAATCACGAGAACAATGTATGAATTTCAAGGTTTCATCATATTTTTAAGTTTAATATTGTTATAAAAGTAAGGATGCAATGTTAAAATAAAAAATTCTCTTAAAAAGTTCCATGTTCTTGATATGTTCTTGATAGAATCGAAAAAATTGGCTCAATTGATACCATTAAACTAAAGAAGGGTTGAACTAGTAAAATACTTAATTGAACCAAGTAAAAAAATGATTAAAGTCATTTAAATCGAAATTTAGCTAGTTTAAATATTTAAATTTACTGTTATAATTTATAAAATGACTACTATTATTTATTTGGTTTTTTTTATTGTTGATTCTATTATTTTATTATTAAATTAAGAATTGGTAGTTTTATCAGTTGAATTAGGTGTGAAGTTGAGTTTGCATGATCAATCTTATAAGTGGCATTGTTGGTGTGAAGTTGAGCCAACAAATGAGGGAGTTGGACTAGTACCCCCTCCAAATGCAGCTATACGAATCGAAACTATAGCGGCCACCTTGTACTTCAAAGTTAGTGGCGTGCTCCGATCTTCGTTCTCGAGTTCACTGGGTAATCTCCTCATACCAAGGGAGAAAACAAGATTAAAAAAAAGGAAAGAAATGTGAAGAGTGGGCTTGGTTGAATTTGATATGGTTGGGAAACTATGAAAGGGATTGAAGGGAAAGTAAAAGAGGAAGTGTTATTTATAGTGGGGCGTTGTAAGCAATCCCTTTTACTTTCATGCTTCATGCTCACAATGTCCCAACCATGATCAAATTCAACCAACCCCAGATCAACACATTTTCTCCCTTTTCAATCTTGTTTCCTCCACTGGTACGAGGAGACTGCACATGCGAACTCGAGAATGAAGATCGAAACAAGGCACTCGCTTTGAAGTACAAGATGGCCGCTATAGTTTCCATTCTTGTAGCCTCAGCCATCGGTGTTTGTTTTCCGCTACTAGGAAAAACTATCCTTGCTTTATATCCAGAAAAGGACGTTTTCTTCGTCATCAAAGCGTTTGCGGCATGCGTCATATTGCTCTCTAGGTTTACCCATGTTCTACCCGATGCTACCGAGAACTTCACATCTCATTGCCTCGATGAAAACCCTTGGTGGAAGTTTCTCGTTTGTCCGATTACTACGTTGTTGGTAGATACGTTTGCTACTTCTCATTACACCAAGTCACACCGAAATATCACCCAACAGGCCCATGGCGACCAAGAGGAGAGAACAGAGGAAAATGATATAGATGCTGTACATGTTCATACTCATGCAAGTTCAATTTCGATTTCAACTCAGCTTCTTCGATACCTAGTATCACAGGTTTTGGAATTGAGAATAGTGATGCACTCTGTGATAATAGGGACATTTTTGGGTGCTTCGAAACTTCCTAAGACTATAAAACTATTGACGGCTGCACTCACTTTTCATCAGTTCTTTCAAGTTCATACTCGGTGGATGCATTTTGCAGCCAAGATTGAAGGCTCGATGTTGATTTGTTATTTTATTATTAAATCGAGTAGGCAGCAAATCTCAGAAGGCTTAAATATGTAACAATGGAGATTAATGTTAGCTTCTTTAATGCTGTTTGCCTACCCTCATTGGGAATCACTTCGCCATGGACTCAACCTTGGAACTCATTGTGTCCTTCAAAACAAAATTGCAGACCCTATTGTTAAAGTTTCGTATGTGAATTTGTTTTATCACATCATCGTTAACAACGTGATCTCGAGACTAAACACATGGCATGGCATGCACCGACTGCAACGGATAGCACGTTATGGGTTCCCAATCCGTCGTCCTCCATTAGAAAATTGACTTCAACAGGACTTGCTTGAACCTCTCGTAATCCAGGAACTCCCAGTTGTTGATCTTTTGCATTCCCCCACATGTATAACTTCCCTTCATCTGTTCAGAACCAAAAATATCAGTAAAATGCACATACAAGCTCAGTTGTTGATTGTTAGGGCTATGTACAGAACCTAGGTCCGAGAAAGCTATGAAACTAGTTTATATTGCTGAGCAAAAAAGTCGTATATTTGAATATTTCATACTGGAATAGATTTACTTAAGAGCTGACATTATTTCTGACTGCATAAATATGAAAGATATAAAAGGGTGGACACTTTTCATGGCTAAATTGTTATATGATTGAAACTACAAGCTTGAGCTATCTAATACACAATATTTACCAAAGACATATACATAACATACCGGTTATAGCTGCCGAAGATGAACCTCCACAGGCGATATAGACAACACGTTTATCAGCCAAAGCTTCAATTGTTGCAGGAACTTTTTGATTTTGTATAGAAGAATGGCCCAACTGACCATGTCCCCCATGGCCCCATGAAAGTACTTTACCTTCATCTAAAATAATACAGAAGGAATAATCAATAATTATAGTATACCAACAAAAGGAAAAAAAAGGACATGTGGCACTAGTTTTACCTGTTAATGCAAGAGAATGATATCCACCACTTGCTATCTGAACGATATGAGTACTTTCAAGGCTGGGAATTGGTTTCGGTTTCCAACCACCAACCTTATCACCTCTTCCAAGCTCATAGTTAGAGTTTGCTGAGTAAACATAAAAAATATATATAGATAGGATTGAGCAAACTATTCCAGGAAGGTGATGCATCGTGAAATAGATAAAATGAAAATAGTCAAAACAAACAAATAAAAATCAAGTCGCAGGAAATCAATATAAAGATATCTTCACCACAAACTAAAAAGATCAAATGAAAAAAAAGCAGGATAAGGAAGTAAATTGATGAATTCAACTAAACCAAGCTCTTTAATCCTCAAGCCATCCTCAACAGGCTCACTACATGTTCCAGTACTGTAAGATTTCAGTTTTCAGTATGCAGTAACCATATTTTTCCCCATGCTCTACTATAACCATAACTCACACCTTGTTGACCCTAATTCCTAGTTTCAAGCTAACCATGTTGCCTGTCCATGTAGTATGCTTGGCAAACAAGAGTACAAGTTTCAGAAAATATTTAAAGTCGTGGTATTATATTTTGGCTACGTTTTGCTCCTTAATTAGTGTTTGTCTCAGTAGACATTAGATACTAACTATCTTTCTAATCTATCTTTTGGATAAAAAATAACTAAATACCCATAGGAACGATATAACGAAATGTAAAATATATAGACAGGTAGAGAGATCTTACCACCCCAATTCCAAAGTTGTCCATCCTCTGTCAATGCCATTGTGAAGAAACCACCACAAGAAACTGCAGCAACAGGAGTAGGTAATTCTTTCACTTTGGATGGGATACTAAGTCCACCTCCCTCATTTGGGCCCCGACCAGGACCAAGACCTAATCTACCATCCCCTTCCTCTCGGCCCCAAGTGTACAAGTCTCCTAATTCAACGAATAACAGCTGTATTCAGATCAGGCAAAGGAACAAAACATATATACGAAGATGACCACCTATAATGTGAGAAATGAGCACACATGACAGATAGCATGATATCTAAAACCTGTTAATAACACCAATTTGTTAATTTTTCAGCATACATTAAGGTACACGATTCTCCTTCGATTTCCCATTGTTTGCTGCATTCTTCTTCAAAGTTTCAATTTATGGTTAATGAATAAACCAAGCCCTTCTGCCATCAATACACTCTTCCCTTCTCCTTTCTACTATATTTTACCTTCTGTACAGACAAAAATGCTGCAGGGCATGTTATCCATGTGCTAAATAGCAAGTATTATAATCTTCTCTGTTCTGAATGTACTTCTTTTATCAGTTTTCATATCTGACGACAAGAGAGATTCCACATACAGGGAAATGGAAGTACCGAGCATGTCAGAAGTTATTTTACAGACTAGTGTTGCAGTTTGATGGTTCAGAAAGTTCACCTTCGTTTATTAAACAATTTATTGAACATACAAAGATACACAAAAAGAAAGCAGAGCATAAGCTGTATGATGCTTGAAAAATTATATATTGCATTGCATTCAAATTACCCAGGTTTGTAAAAAATCAAATCTTATACTATGGCTTGAGGCAAATTTTCTTCCAAAAAGTTGATGATTTTCTTCCAAAAAGTCGATGATAAACTAGAAATGTAATAAGTATTGAGATTGCATTAAGTATCTTTGTCTTTTGAGAACATACATTCAGGTTCAATTTATTTCTTAATTGTTTCCACATTCTAAGCACAGGGGCTTTACGTACCATGATTCATTAAAATGACAAAAGTTAATCATTGACATGAGTTTCATAAAGCAAGATCACAGGTAAAGGCAGTCGAGGTCTATATTATGATGATTGACAACATTGAAAACCTGATTCAGTGACGGCAGCAGTATGTGTCCCACTAGTTGCGATATGTCGTATATTTCTACTCCAGTTGCCTTCTACCAATCTTGGGACGAGTTCTCTATGATAAACGCGATGTCCAAGTGCACCAAAACCCCCATAACCCCTGCAGACTTCATTTTAAGAAGAGAAATAGTTTGTACTAATGGTTTTGGCCAAAAACAATTCAACTGAAGCAAGAGTACCACAGACTCGTAACTTAATAGACAGCTAATTAAGAAAAAAGCTTCACCACTTCTATCCTATAAAGAGGATTCAGTTGATAGTTAATCAAATAAAAAAAAAAAAAAGAAAAGAACATCTACAAAGAACTAGCTTGAACTGTCTTTCTGCTCCACCTCTCCAACACACTTGTCAGATGAGAGGTAAGGACGGCCTCTACCACAAAGTCCCTAATCATGGTCAGCTTTTACCCAAATAATTTCCAGGATACAGATCTCAAAATAACATCTATTTTCCTTATCTAACTCTCTCACTCTATAACTTATTTAAAAGGGAAAAAGAATAAAAAGTGTACAAAAAACAAATGAAAATCCAAAATTCTTGCAGTAGGATTAATGATTATAAATCATTTGGTTTACTTAAAAGCTTCAATTTTATATCTCTAATATGTGAATTCTGATAGAAAACATTCTAATGGGTATTCGTTAATCACACATCTCTGGTGCAGTAGTATAAGAAATCTTGAGCTTGATCTTGAAAAAGATGTTTGACCTCATTGATCCATATAAACCTTCTATATTTAACATACATTGAAGTAACATTCATACATTCAATCATCAAAACTAGAGCTCACGTAGTCTCTACCTATCTTTCATTTATCTATCTCCTCAATCCCATGTTTCCTCTCCAATAGATTTAACTCATTCCACTGACCTATAACGCTAAGGCTATAACCATAGAAAAAGGCTCCACTTCCACTATCATTTTTCTTCTGTTATCCTGAATAAGCTTTTTGAATATCAACTTGAATTCTCATATAATGTTATAAACTTAGTTTCTGGTATCTAGTCAACTGTATGTTTCAGCTGACTAATTATCAAAAATCACTCAAAGGAGAAAATAACACGGAGCAAAGTTCTTTATATCAAGGATAATAGCTAGAATTGGATCAACATCAAGGAAGACGAAGAGAACTGACCAAGTAAAGACCTCGCCTTTGAAAGTTAGAGCCACAGAATGAAGACCACCAAGAGCGACAAAGGAAACAGAATCCAAGTGAGGGTTCAAAGTAGGCACAAAAGCAGGATTTTCATGACCAAAACCGAGACGACCTCCATCACCTTTGCCCCACATCCACAACTTGCCGCCGACAACCAAACCCGAATGGAACAACCCGCATGATATCCCAACCGAGTGCAAAGTTTGATCCTTTTGATCTTGGTTTTGGGTTTTGCCTGGGGTTGGGGAGAGAGAAAAGGAAGCACGGGGTAAGAGGAGATTGGCTACTGGAGATGGGTATATTCTGATTTCTTCAATGCCACCACCTAGTTGGCCTGATGCTCCCCTGCCCCATGAAAGGACTTGGAGTGTCACGGCTTCATTTCCGTTGTCTTCGTTGATCTCTGGGCTTTTGTAAAGAAGAGGAACTTTGCCTTTGGTGGCGGTGCTAAATGAAGAAGAGAGGCGGCGGCGGTAGAGAGGACTTGAAAGGCGGTGTGCCATCACTCTTTAGGCCCAGTCTCAGTCTGCACTCGCAATTAAATACAAATAAATAAAAAGAGACTCGGGCCAATAGGGAAATGGGAGGAGGCTGACTTGGGGCCTAGCTAGTGCCTATTGTATTCTACAAATGGAGGATAAATAGATTTATTTCACTCGTTCAAAAGGGTTCCTTTTATTTTTACAGTTCCATTGCTGTGCCGGATTCCGATGGAGATGGAGCAGCTCTTAAGCATGGGGTTCTCAAGTGAATTAGCAGCACAGGCTCTAGCGGCCACCGGCGGCAAATCCACCCTCAAAGCCACCGAATGGATCCTTTCCCACAAATCCTCCAATCCAAACCCGAACCAGAACCAGAACCAGAACCCAAACCCCTTTCCTCCTCCCTTTCAACCAAAACTCGACCGCTTCTTCCATCTTCACACCAAGCTTTCCACTTCCCCTTCATCTCCTGAACCCACTGCCACCGCCCCAAGCATCCATACTGTACCCGAACACGACCCAGATGATGATTCCACCACCCCATCTCCGCTCCATAACAAACGTCAAAAGTTGCAACATCCCAAACCCACCATTCAACTAGGCAAAACCGATCGAACCCATGAGCCTTTGTCGGAACGGATGCGTCCTCGTACTGTTTTCGAAGTTGTTGGTCAAGAACACATTCTGGGTAACAATTCTCTTCTCCATTCTGCTATTGATCGCAATAGAATCCCTTCCATTATTTTCTGGGGTCCTCCTGGTACTGGTAAGACTTCCATTGCTAAATCCATTGTTAACTCGGCTCAAGACCGGTCTATGTATCGATTCTTATCTTTATCTGCTGTTACTTGTGGGGTTAAGGATGTTAGAGATGCTGTTGAGGAAGCTAGGAAAATGAGGGTTAAGAATAATAAGAGGACTGTGCTTTTTGTTGATGAAGTTCATAGGTTTAATAAATCACAACAGGATTCTTTCTTGCCTGTGATTGAAGATGGAAGCATTGTGTTTATGGGGGCAACCACTGAGAACCCTTCGTTTCATTTGATTACACCATTGTTGTCTAGGTGTAGGGTTCTTACATTGAATCCTTTAAAACCCCATCATATTGAAACTCTTTTGAAGAGATCAGTTAATGATAATGAGAAGGGATTGTCTCAGAGCGTAGGCATGAGGGTCGATGTTAAGGATGATGCTATTGAATTTTTGTCCATGAATTGTGATGGTGATGCTCGTGTGGCATTGAATGCTTTGGAAATCTCTGCCACCACGGCGGCTGCTCGAGTGGCTGATAATCAACTAGAACAAAATGGTTCATTTGAAGCAGTTGTTACAGTGGATGATGTTAAAGAAGCTCTCCAATGCAAGCATCTTGCATATGACAAAGCAGGGGAAGAGCATTACAATTTGATCAGTGCCCTCCACAAGTCAATGCGAGGAAGCGATGCGGATGCAGCGATCTATTGGTTGGCAAGAATGCTGGAAGGAGGTGAAGAGCCTCTATACATTGCACGAAGACTAATAAGGTTTGCCAGTGAGGATGTTGGGTTGGCTGATCCATTAGCCCTAAACCAAGCTGTTGCCTGCTATCAAGCTTGTCATTTCTTGGGCATGCCCGAGTGCAATGTGATTCTTGCACAATGTGCTGCTTACTTGGCTTTGGCTCCTAAGTCTATCTCCGTGTATCGAGCCATCGGAGCTGCACAGAAGGTTGTTCGGGAATCTGTAGGACAGAATGAGGGAGTGCCGCTTCATTTAAGGAATGCACCAACCAAACTTATGAAGGAACTTGGATATGGAAAGGATTATATATATCCCCCTGATAACCCATCATCTTCAACTCAGTCATATCTACCACCTTCACTTCTCGGGTACAAGTTCCTCGATTGGCCAGATCAAAATTCAACACAACAATAAGAGTCATGCCATCGTGTTTGGGGAGTTCAGGGAAATTCTTTTTGAATTCGGTAATCTTCACTGTTCATCGAAGTTTTTGTGGATATGCCTTTCTATAGGTGAAAGAAAGTTCAGAAATATGGTATATTATCTTGGATCATCTTTTTTTTTACTAGTACTAGACATAGTTGACTTTACAACGAAGTAGTCAACCAACCTTTTGTTGATAAAGCTATTAACTGCTATGTGTCCGTCGTTAATATTGATGGATCTATAATCCTGCATATAATGTTGGACAGTGATAGATTGATAATTATTAATGAAAGTGATGGAGCCTTATGAAAAGATCCTCTCACTTTAATAACACAAAGATGTGAGGCCAAAAAAGTACACAAATATGTTAACAGATACACAATCCATTAGCAACTGTTAGACCTCTTAACTCTAAGCAATGCGTATTATAGGGCATCTAATTACATTCACGTGATTTACATTAATACAACAAATCCATGAAGCTAAAACTTACAACTACTACTGCAAGAAGGCACTCCCTAAAAGGAGAGCATCTTAAAAATAAAGGAACCAATGGGAATTTTCGAAAGGATTGAAAGAAACTCGACCAGAAGTATCAGATCCATTCCTTAGGATTGATGCAAGCATCTAACAGTTTCCACTCTTCACTTCCCTCTTCTGGTTTCTGTATGTCATACAAAGAAAAAGACCCTCTATTATAAGTTACACTCTCTTGGTAATATATCACAGTGAATATTTACAAAGAACTATGTCAATTTTTTTTTAACTTGGACGGAAAAGTGAAGGAAGCTTACATGATCATATTCCCATCGTGCAGATAAAGGAAGAGAAACAAGAATACTTTCAATTCGACCTCCAGTTTTCAGTCCGAATGTAGTACCTCGATCATAGACCTTCCATTAACAAATGAAATATAATTTAAAGCCCATATTTTAAGAGAAATTTAAGATTTCCAATCTCTCTAGTTTAGTTATTGATCAGTTCAATACCAAGTTGAATTCTACATAGCGGCCCCTTCGCAACTGTTGCCATGCTTTTTGGCTCTCATTGAATGGTGTATCCTTCCTTTTCTCTATGATTGGTATGTATGCAGGAACCACAGAATTCGCACATTCTGCAAATTGATAGTAAATTAGTACATTAAAAAACACAAATCCACTAGAGTTGCTTCCTTTAGGTGGGGAACACTCAAAATTAATCTGAGTCTTGAGGAATTACCAGTGGCAAATGAAAGAAGCATCTCTTGATCATAGTCATTTAGATCATCAAAAAATATTCCCCCGAGCCCTCGTCTTTCACCTCGATGCTGCATATAGCATTAAAAGTAAACATAAAGTTTAATAATTAAATTCATAATTAAATGGAGAAAAAGGTAAAATTATGAGAATTGTCAACAAGAGGAAATAATTATATATAAAGAAAGCCCTTAGAACATTTATGATCACCAAACAAGCTACTGATGTTAGTGAAAAAACCACCAAGCTTCCAATTCAAATAACACCCACTTTATCTTTAATGTAGATGACTGTTTCATAGTTACCAAATCATTTCAATTTCACCAAAAAAAAAAAAACGTTGTCCATTAAGTATAATACCCCAATTTTTTATTCTTCCCAATATAGCACATATTAAAAATATAGGTAATAAAAGATTACAAACTAAGGAATCCAAAGAGGCATATAAGTCAAGCTAAGCTTGTTGGGCATCATTCACCTTAAAAAGAAAAACATGCTTAGTGCAAAAGGAGTGTGCCTAATCTCGGGTGATCTCACCCAATTGATGGAAGGTGCTTCAGTTGGTTTGCACTGCATCCTAGCACCTAGGTGCATGACTTGACAATAGTGATAACCATTACACTGTTTGTGACACAACACTCTTAAGACTCTTTCCCCAATATGAAACATAATTAGTAATATTATCATGGAGCAAAAATGAAAAAGCAATAATCACAGTGTCACGCATTGACTGGGAATATTTTCTATGTTTGTTAATTCAAATGCTATAAAACTCTAAAACTGGGGAAAATAAATTATGGAACATCATGTATGACACTGAAAAGATCTGGTAAAACCATACCTTAATGTAAAAATAGTCATCGCACCATTTCTTGAATCGAGGATAAAAGGATGGATCAAACTTGTCACAGGCCTTTTTTTGTATCTAAAAATGAAAGCCAATATTAGCAAAAGAACATCCAGAAACATATTTCATTGTCCAAATAATATTTTACAAGCTAGAATTAATGATCTCTACATACATATCTACTGCAACAGGAATAAAAATTTTGCAGGTTATCCTTTAAGATTGGCATGTGCAATCCAATGGTACTAGAAACGTTAGTCTCCAATTGACGTACCAAGTTATACTAAAACCTAAAAAGGAACAGAAGTTACTACACTTTAAAGGATTTCATCAATGTGCTTTCCAGTAAATCTGTAAACAATATTTAGTAAGATGTTCAAATAAAAAGGTTCTATTCAAATATTTGAATTTCTTCAAATTTTACTTTATCAAATGGAAACCACCAATATTTGAACTAATTTAACTTGTGAACCTCCTTGGTCTCTCAATCCTGCTAAATGCAGATATTTCAAGCTTTACTGGGGGTAGAA
Organism: Gossypium arboreum; assembly: GCF_025698485.1. Classification (NCBI taxonomy): domain Eukaryota; kingdom Viridiplantae; phylum Streptophyta; class Magnoliopsida; order Malvales; family Malvaceae; genus Gossypium; species Gossypium arboreum. The sequence continues at coordinate 134,155,857 of NC_069077.1, forward strand.
TTAAAGAAGAAAAAGGGCATAAGAAAGAAAGAAAAATCCAACTTACTGAATGGAAGTGCTTGACATCCTCCTCAAAGATGTAAGCTGGAGTCAAATCAGTTCCACCACCAAACCACCATTGCCTAGGTGCTCCAGGAGCATCTGCACATTTCAAAGACGGGTCGCAAAATAAACCCATGTTACTTGGACTCTAATGTGAGTGTCAGACTCAGATATGTCTTTAAGACAAGCATGTTCGATTCTTTCAAAGATTTGCTTGTATTTGGAGGGTCTTTGGACCCATGTCTGAATAAGTCTTGGGCACGGGTGTTGAACAGGAATACTTTAATAAAAATGAAGAGTCTGAATGCACGAAAAAGACTAATGCTATGCACAATAACAATGTACAGTGAAAGCAACTGAGGTAAGTAACGCAAATTTAATAATTTCATCAACAAACTATCCCTCTTTTTGTTTGTGAAGAACAGGTAAGAAAGCAAACTATAAAGCATATATTCATTGCTACTGAATTGCCAATGAAAAGAAATGCATTCATATCCTTCTAAACTACCATTTCAGCAGCAGTAGCAACAACAGGAAATAATAATGGATAAATTAAGTACCTTTAGGAGCATCAGTTTCGAAATATCTATAATTAAAATGCAATGTAGGAGCAAACGGGTTCTTTGGATGCAAAACCTGAAAAAAACACCGAAATACTGTATTATCACATTTGGATCTTTCAATGGAATTGACCAAAATTCAAGAAAATAAAATGGGAAACAATGAATTACCGAGCTGATTCCTGCTGCGAAAAAAGGAATGGGACCGGGCTTCTGATCATCGGCAGCAGCCTTGGCAGCTCGATAAGCTTCAGGGGGCATAACACCATAAACAATGGAGATATTAACACCAGCCTTTTCAAAAACAGCACCGTCTTGCAACACCCTACTAATACCCCCACCGCCACCGGGCCTCGTCCAAGCGTCTTCCTTGAACTTGCCAGCTCCGTCAACAGCCTCGAGGGCAGAGCACACGCTTTCCTGGGCCTCCAATATCATGCGCTGGAAGCGAGACCTGACGGAACCGTCATCTCCTCCGTCGGCGTCACGGAGGAAAGTGTGGGGGCGCTCGGAGATGAGGGTTTCTTTCTCGATGGAAACGGCGGAGAGAGGGGTGAGGTTGCGAAGAGGGGTTTTGGGCTTGGAGAGGGAAGAGAATTTGGGGAGAGTGGTGGGGGCGGGGCAGAAGCTGCTGACATGGGGATTATTGGAGGAAGAGAAGGAAGAAAGGGGGAAGAGAGATGGAGAAGAAGATGAAGGAACAGAGAGGGCAGCTGTTGGTGGTGGCATTGCAAATAAAAATGGAGACAAATTGAGATTTTGAGCTCCTATAATAGTGTTTTGCTTTGATTTATAGCGAAAGGAAGATGACGAAAGGATTGGGGAGAGAGAAAATAGGTGTGATAAGGTAAGGATCGTCGATCACCCCACTACTCTCACTCTATTCCTTGGTTTTTACCTCTATAGCATCATCCATTTTTTCCTTTTAATATGACCTTTACCAACTGAATTTTAATTTTTTATTTTTTTTTTCATAATCTAACTTATTATTTTCATATAATACTTAAAAAAAAAACATAATGTAATTGTAGTTAATTGATTTAGTAACTATCATTCAAAACTTATTATTGTTTTCTAAAAATTCTAAATCAAATCTTAACTTTGCTAGCAAAAATGTCGGTTTTCATGTTGATTGATGGTCATAACTTTTCAACAATATTCTCTAGTTTTCTTTTATAATTTATATTTTTCTTCACATTGTTTTCTTTAAAACTATCGTCATTCTTATTCACTCTATTCTTTTGTAATTTATGTTTTTCTTCACATTGTTTTCTTTAAAACTGTCGTCATTCTTATTCATTCTATTTTCGTTTAAAGTAATAAAGTAAATATAATATTCATAAAATTGAAATTTGAGATGTTGAAGAAAATGATAAGTCATCTAAGACTTAACATTTTATACATCATTGATAGGATTGGTCTCTTAGAATTTTCGATGATTTCTTAATTGACTAAAGTTTATCATCAAGTTAATCTAACAATTGGAATAATGTAATAAAATGATGCATCTCTAATTTATTTTAAATTCTTTCATTACTTTATAAATGGCATTTGAACATAACATAAATATAATCGTAAAAATTATCTTTTTTAATCAATACAAAGCATTTTTTTCTTGAATAAATAAGTATCAAAATGAAAAAAAAATCAAACTCAAACCCTAATACCACAATGCTTGATTTTATAGATTCTCTCATCCTTTTTTTTTTTCAAAATTTCTTATAAATGTGTTGCACATTTATTAAACATATCATATTCAAATTTTACTAAACTCACTACGAGTTAAGCGAATAAAAGCCAATCTCTCCTTTGATCAGGCTATGGTATAGTTGTTTTTTTTTTTTTTTAACAATTCGAGTCACACTCGGACCGAGTCACACTCGGACCAAGCCTTAAGCTCGGACCTCAAATCATTCATAAAATATTTAAATGTTAAGTTAATAACAAATTTAAATAATTTTCGGAGAAATGACACAGATGAATAGCACCACCTTCCGATGTGTATTACCAAGTATCTGTTTAATTCGACCAAGGCCTCACAATATAAAAAATAACAAACAACAACACAACAGAGGGCAAAAAAAATGCATCATTCGATGCGTTTAAAACACCAAGTAAAGTGCTAAAATTGTGCTAACAGCGAAAACTATTACGGTTAAAAGTTTCGAAATAGATTACTTGATTCTCAAGGAAATGATAACTCACTAAAACCCCATTTAACAGTCATCGCCTCTAGATGTAACTTCTTTGCAGGTTAACCTTTGCAAGATGGCATTTTCAAACTGAGAAACATTGCTCCAATTAACATCACATTATAGAAGATTCACCTGCACCCAAAATACAAAAATGTTTTTCACTAATCTCTGACTTTCAATAAGTTTAGGATTTGGGATCTAGAGTTCTGGTTAGATACGAATGCTTGAAAGAAAAGATGGAAATTTCTGCCTAAAACCAGTAAAGAGAATGGACCAAATGTAGAACTCAATGCATTCATTAAAAACCAATATGGTCATTTCTAAATCATTGACATTGCTACTTAATTGAAGACCAATTTAACACATCAAGAGAAGGGAAGAAACATACAAATCAAAACCCGTCTTCCTACGTCAGACTGCGAGAATTAGTCACCCTTTTTCCTGAAAGAGCAACCTTCAGTGAGTCTAGCTCGACCACCAGTTGGTTGGCATAGAACAGTCTGGCAATTACCGCACACCACCACTGTTTGAGAATGGCTAAATACTGTCGTTCTGCCAATCAACAAAACACACAAGCATAGCCCATAAGAATAAGAACCCCAAATACCCTGCACAAATTTCAATTCTATACACTTCACTTTGAAGGACGTCATTGAACCATTGCAATTTGTAAAAAAACCAAATCAGAAATCAAACCGGTTCACTTTGAAGGATGTCATTGCAACCATTGCAATTTGTAAAAAAACCAAATCAGAAATCAAACCGGTGAGAATTCAAAATCACTGATTCAAGCAGTGAGGCTAATTGAACTTGATATATATAAATATACATTTAGCTAAACAATATGGATTTTAATATAAAGCAAATGGTAAAACGTTCAAATCTCAAAAGCATATATCTAGTATTTTTCATGGTTCAAACAAATTTTTTATTGGTTATCTAAATTTGCAATCAAAGATATATTGAACCAAACTTAACACTATTAATCTTTTACTAAGAATGATAATTCACAAGTTGTTAAACAAACCTAAATCATTAGCATGAGTTTTAAAAAAAAAAAATCGAAATTCTAAAATCAAATGTGAACTTACATGTTGAAGCAGCCTTGGCATTTCACATCCTTTGAGATTCAGCAAAAAAAAAAAAAAAAATTAATCCACCATATACAACAAATCAGAATACGAAAGCAAGGAAAGGTAGGTTAACTACCATGAAGAATGAATTGGGGGATTGAACGAGACGCTTGAGCTTGTGCTTCTTTTTCTCGAGCTCAGCTGGCGGATTCAACAAATCAATGTCGTTTTGCAAAACCTAAAATCGCACAGAACACAACGGCACGATTCAGATTTTACTAAATGAACAATATTACAAAAAGAGCCTGAAAATGAATGCAACTGTAAATATCGGGCATCAAGCATGAAAGAGGAAACGACGATTAGAAATTTACCATGGTTGCAGTGGAAAAGGGTTTTGCCTGCGGCTTTTTGGCCTTTGAATTGAAAACAAGCTTGAAGAGAAGGATCTCTAAGTTTGGGTTTTAGGGTTTTGTTTGTTGGCCCTTTTAATTTAATTTTTATTCACGATTTAGCCCTCAAGTTATTTTTCATTTTCCACTTTGGTATTTAACCTTTTTTTAAGTTTACTTTTGGTACCTAAAGTTACACTCTCTCACAAGGTTCAGTCCAATTTTTGTAACAATGTTAAAATAATTAGGTATTCAATTGCTACACAACGCATGATACTTTTTGTTGATGCCATCAACAATGTGGCGTTTACTTGAACTGGCATTATCGGGTAAGAGTAAACTGACATTTATTGGGTCTAAAGAGCGATTACTATTTAGTTAAATTTTAGGATGAGAATGATTATCTGAAAGTTCTGGTTGATGGTCTGTGAGTAGTATTTGAACAATAATTAATTTGCAAACATAGACACCATCCTTTTCTACAATACAGGATCATTAGCATAATGTGGTTGTCTGGATTAGACTACCAAGTTCGTCAAGTGTAATGTATAAAAAGAGTTTCTTAAAATCATTAGGAGCACTATAGGTCAAGTTATTAAGATTGATTGTAATGCAAATAATGGAATAAGAGGTAGGTTTGTAAGGATGGTTGTTTGTGCTAATCTACACCTACCATTATTTTCAAATATTAAAACTAAAAATGAGGTCCAATGTGTTGAATGTGAATGCCTTCCAAGTATTTTCTTTACAGGTGGTAAATATGACTATATTAGAAAGCGTTTCCCATCGACACATTCCTTAATAGTGGAGGAGGAAGATGTTACACCAAAGCCACCTTTTGTGGCGATAGTCCAACATCAAGCTGAATGTGAGGACTTTAGTTCCTGATAGTCGTTGAATGATGATAAAAGAAATCATCATCACAAATTTGACAATTTTCCTTAATTTGGTCTCTAACTTTTTTTTTTTTGTTTAGTGTGGTACCCAAAATTGGCAAACGACATACAAGTTACCCCAATAAGCTAACAATGTTATTTTTATAAGGCGGCAAAAGTAGCCAACATATAACTGTTAGGCAATGGGAGCCCATCTATTTGTGTGCCTTACATATATATACAAGTACTGTGGCAACAACAACTTTTTTTATGGTGAAAAGTTTGTGTCGTCAGTCAATGAAAAAGAAAGAAAAGTGGAAGAGAAAAATAGTTTCTTTTCTACAGACCAACTTTCATATTTTATTCAATTGGAGGTTCGCTTGGTGTCCATTAAAGTTATTCTTTTATGGTAGCTAGTAGACTCAAAGATTTGTAAAGTGTACTGTCTAATTTTTGTTTCGAGTACTATAGCTTCAGGTTTTCTACTTTCAAAGTCAACCTATTTTTTGTGATTTTCTCTCCTCTTAAAGTTTGCTTGAGATTATTTATTAATAGCCTTGTATGAGTTGTATACTCTTTATTTGACTTGATTGTGATATTGTAGCAAGACTTTGATTATACTGGAATTTTTTGTGGATTTTCAAAGTCCTATTGTTTTTACCCTTGCTTTAAAGGGGTTTTCCACGTAAAATTGTATCTCGATTTATTGTTTTTTCTTGTGATATTGTGGTTGATTTGTATTGATTGTTGATATATTGTGTTATTGGATTTTCCATAATTATCAAATTATTTTATAAAGTTTAATAAATTATTATTTTATTGAGATTCAACAACTGGGTCGGGTATAAGGTGTACACTTCTATAGCCGACAACTTGAATGAGTTTTAAGGCTTGTTGGTTCAACTACTTGGTATGGGAATTAAATTTGATGATAAGATTATGGAGCTTTGGTTTCTTGCTACTCTATCAAACTCTTGGGAAACATTTCGAGTTTTGCTCATTAATGCGACTCCGAAGTGTATTATGACATTGGAAATTGATAAGAGTGGTATGTTGAATGAAGAGGTGAGAAGAAGGTCTCAAGGTTCTTCATCACAGTCTAAGGTTCTAGTTACCAAAAATAGGGGGAGGACAAAGACAAAGGTGGAAAGGGTAGAGACAAAAGCCAACGCAAGTCGAGGAATTATTCCTTTGTGATGAGAATTTGATCAACCTAGCATATGATGAGACTAATTGAGTGATAGACATCAGTGTTTTGCTTCATGTTACGTCATGGAAGGGGTTATTTGCATCTTATGCTTCTCATGATTTTCGGGTGTTGAAGATGGGTAATGACGACTTTGTTCAAGTTGTTGGCATGAGAGATATTAGTTTAGTCACTAACAATGGAACCAAGTTGACACTTAAAGATGTCAGGCATGCATCAAATATTCGTTTGAATTTAATTTCTACAGGAAAGCTTGATGATGATAGTTTTTGTAACACTTTTAATGAAGGCCAATGGAAATTGACTAAAGGCTCCTTAGTTGTGGCTTGAGGGAAGAAGAGTTCTAACTTGTATTTGATGCAGGCTTCGACTTCTCAAGGCATCGTGAATGTGATAGAAGATGATAACTCAATAGAGTTGTGGCATAGGCGACTTAGTCACATGAGCAATAAGGGGCTTAATTGTTTGGTCAAGAAGAATCAAGTTTTGGGTTTGAAGAACGCTACACTGAAGAATTATATTCTTTGTCTAATTGGAAAGCTAAGAAGTGTTTCATTTAAGTTCATCCTCATTCGAGAAAGTCAGATTTGGTAAAGTTGGTTCATTCTGATGTTTGTGGTCCGTTAAAGGTTAGGTCACATGGTGGTGCACTTTACTTTGTGACTTCTATTGATAATTTTTTGTGGAAGCTTTGGGTGTTTTGAAAAGAAAGGACCATGTACTTGATGTATTTAAGCAATTTCAAGCTTCATTTGAGAGAGAGATTAGGAAGAAGTTAAAGTGAAATTGTAATGATAATAGTGGTGAGTATATAAGGCCATTTGATGTTTATTGTTGTTTACAGGGAACCAAACATCAGAAGGCACCGTCGAAGACTCCATAGTTGAATGGGTTGGCCGAGAGAATGAACCAAACATTGATTAAGAGAGTCAGATGTTTGGTTTCAGAAGTAAAGTTTTCTAGATCTTTTTGGGCTAAATCTTTGTCTACAGTTGTACATGTGATTAATCTGTCTCCTAGTGTTCCTTTGCAAGGTGATGTACCAGATAATGTTTGGTTTGATAAAGATGTGTCATATGATCAGCTGTACTTGCTCGATTGCAAGGCATTTGTTCATGTTTCGAAAGATAAGAAATCTAAATTGAATGTCAAGACTCGACAATGTATCTTCATTGGTTACAGTCATGATAAGTTTGGGTACAAACTATATGATTGTAACACCCATCACCCATCTTTGTCGTCAAAATCGGGTTACAGGATACTACAACAATTAACAGAATAGAAACATACGAATTTAAATATTTTTTTTAAAACAATCATTAAATCACATATATATCATACAAATCATGCTTTACATACAAGGTCGGGCTTAAATCGAGCTTACGAAAGCTCTGAAATCAACTCAGAATCAAACAAAGAATGATTTGAAACTTTTCACTAAAAAAAGACAAAAGTGCAAAACATGGGTCACATAGCCGTGTGACAAATTGAAATTGTGTAACATTGGAGTCACACGGCCGTGTATGCAGGCTGTGTAACTCACTAATGTCATGTGAATCAAAGTGCAAAAATTCAACAAAAGTCACACGGCGGTGTGGTTGGGCCGTGAACTAACTGTGACCGTGTGAAAATCTAGCTTACCCAAGCTACAATGCTTACACGGGTGTGTGGCCAACCCATGTGACAATCATAAATCGTGTTTTCTACTTGCATTGAATTTTCAAGTGGCACGTAGTCGTGTCATTAGTCCATGTGTGACACAAGGTGGTGTAACCCAACCATGTGGCACAAAATATGTCATTTAGGTGATTGAATTAAACCAAACATTAAGGTAACCTTAAAAATGCATATTGATAACTTGAAACCTTGTTCAAAACACCTCAAAACCAAACCAAAACATGTCACATAACATCCTAATAGTGTCTAACCAATTTTAATAAAAATATGTCTTCTGTCTCTCTTAAATTTGATATTGAGTAATCAGCCCTAAAGATGGATATTGAGTAAATCATCCCTAAAGATAGAGCAATTTAATCTCTTTTAATTTTGAAAGTAAACAATTGAAGACAATAAATGACGATTATGAATATTAGTTTACTTATTTATTTATTTCCTTTCATATGAGTGTAGCATCAAAATTCCTAATCTTTATTTTTTGATACAATGCCTAAAACTACTTATAGCTCCTCTTCAACCCTTAAATAAAAGAATCATGCACTTTAGCGCACTCGAACTCACGTCCTCTTGCACTGACAACAATGTCGATGTCAACTAAACTAAAACTCAATCGAAATTATGAATATTAAATTTGTTTCATATGACCATGAGAAAATAAGAAAATTTTCCATTGAATAAGTAGACACATGTGAATTATTTACTTTCTATCTAAAAGAAAAAGAAAAAAAAACTCGAGATCATAAAAAAAAAAAAAAGTAACATAATCATTTTCACAATTTTTTCCAATCAAATTAACTTCCATTTTTTATTTTCCTTGGCAAAACATGCCAAAATTGTGGAAACCCTCAATTTCTCAAAGCAATTAACACGTTATCAAAACTTTCATTCAATTTCATAATGGTTTTACTTTATTTTTCATTTAAATACAATTCAAAAATACCCGAAACATCAAAATAAAGGAAAATACATTAAATGAATAGATTAAACTAAAAGTAATTCACAATTAAAAAAGAAGAAGAAAAAAGACAATGTAATTTTCATGTCTTTTGCCACTATTGATCATACATTAACAACTTTTGCCACTTCACAAAGGAAAAAAAGACTAACATCGAGTTGGTTCCGAAGTAATACGAGATTGACATGGTAATTAGATTGTGGGTTTTGGCAGCAATCATGATAACTGCAACATAGAGTTTGTTGGATTGTTGGGTTTATATCACGGCATAAGACTAGCTTAGAGGTGGAATCAGATTCATCGAGCTCAATCAACTTTGTTCTTCGACGAGTAGGAGAGAAACATCCGGCTACTGGACTGGTCATGCCAATATTTAAAGCTGGAGTTTCTCGCTTTGACAGAAAAGTTTTGTCGATGACTGGCTAGCCAAATAGGTGCTTATAGTACTGATGTTTTTATGGTTTTTTCTTCGCCACCTACTCACCTTTCTCATTTATTCTTAGCTCATACTCTTGGAAGAGTTATCAACACTACTTACTCTTTCCTTTTCTGACAAAAAAAAAAACTAACACGCTTAATTTATTAAGGTAACTGATATAATAATGGTCAAATTTGGATATTACATTCAACTATACCTATTCAGGGCTGGGTTATTCGTCTAGAATTGAAAGCTTGTTCGAAATTTGAGAGGGTTTAGGTAAAAATATTAAGCCCGAAAATAATAAAAATTAGGTTTGTTTTAAAATATAGGTTGGGCTTTGGCTTGAACATTCAAAGCCCGAGTCTGGCCTGTTTTAAAATTTATAATATTTTATATTATGTAATTTAGAATATTATACTAAATATATAATACTATTCTACTGTAAATAGGGGTGAGCAAAATCCGATTCGATTCGACAAACTCGATAAAAAATTAAAATTTTGAATTAAACAGTTCGAATTATTTGAGTTAATCAAGTTATTCAGATCAACTCGAATAAATATTTAAATTTTTCGGTTTAACTCGAATATGAATTACACAATTCTAGTTATCCAAAAATCTGAATAAGAAAAGACAAAACTACGTCGTTGAGTTATGAACACTACTTACTCTCTCCTTTTCTGACCAAAAAAATAATAATAACACGCTCAATTTATTAAGGTAACTGATATAGTAATTGTCAAATTTGGATATTTCATTCAACTATATCTATTTAGGGTCGGGTTATTTCTCTAAAATTGAAAGTTCGTTCAAAATTTGGGAGGGTTTAGGTTAAAATATTAGACCCAAAAAATAGTTTTTAAAAAAATAGGTTTGTTTAAACTATGGTTTGGGCTTTGGCTTGAACATTTAAGGCCCGAGCCCGGCCTGTTCTTAAATTTATAATATTTTATATTACGTAGTTTAGAACATTATACTAAATATATAATACTATTCTACTATAAACATTAAAATAATGTTAAGATGACGATGACTGTATATAAAATTTTAATAAATAAAAATTATATAAATTTATTAAATATTAAAATAATATAATATAAGTATATTTTTTAAAAGTTAAAAAAATTAATATGTGAGTGTCTAAAATGAGTTTAGGTTAATCTTTTGTAAATATGGGTAGATTTGAGCAAAATTTTAAGCTTATGTTTCTGATCGGGCAAAGATTAGACAAATATAAAATATGTTAATATCATACTTAGACTCGATCCAACTCAACCCAAAATTGTGTTAAGTTAAAAAACAAATATTATATTAAGAAAAAAAATTTTAAAAATTATTAAAAACGAATTACGGCTACATAGGGAAGCAATACATCAGTCTCACCCAATATATACGGTTTTTATTCATTTTTTTGAACAAGTGTTGGGACACTTTTTGGCTACTCCTGCACTAAAACGGGCCAACTCAATACGCCTTTTTCTTTTTACTTCTTTCTCCACGTTTCACAAAAGTTTTCTGTCTTTCTCTTTTTCTTTTTCCAATATTCAACGGGTTCAACTCATGGTCGAGTCGAGTCAAGTCATAATATTAATATATATTAATGTTTGTTTAAATTTAGCTTGATTTAAAATTTAAGTTTAAAATTTTATTTAAAGCTACTAATATTTATAAAAGATCAACCTAAATCTATTTTAAGTTTTAAAAAATATTTATGTTATATTATTTTAATATTTAATAATTTCATACGTTTTTATTTATTGAAATTTTTATATAGTCATCTTAACATTATTTTAATATTTACATTAAAGTAGTATTTTGTATTTAACTTAAGTTCATTTTTAATGTGTTCTAAATTACATAATTTATAAAAATAACTTAATATAAAGTATTAAAACCTTAAAACGGGCCGACTCGGGCTGGGCTTAAGCTTTAAATGTTTAAGATCAAGCCCAATCCATATTTTAACTAAGTCTGATTTTTTTGCCCAAATCTTCCCAAATTTTAGACGAACTTTCAGGCCTAAACGAGTAACTTGACTCATGAACAGGTTTATATCCAATGTTACATCATTTATAACAAGAAAAAATAAAACTCCAAACTTTGACTTGGAATCCCAAATTAGTAAAATGATTTTTGTAGTGAGTATAATTAGTTGTTTTTTTCACTTGAATCATTGTCGATTGAACTTTAATTTAGTTGATTTCATTACTATTACAATAACTACAAGGACATGGGCCCTAATGTACTTTTATTCATCTTTTCCTTTATTTTAAGGATGAGAAAAAGTTATCGCTACAAATAGACTTTGTATAATAAAAAGTTTAAAATTGTAACGGAATAAATTATTTAAGTATGCCTCAAATAAAAATTCAATACGAATGTCTCATATAAATTAAATCTAAGTGTTTTATTATTAACTCAAACCCAAATTTAAACACAAAATTTCAACTTAAATTTAAAATAAAATGAAAATGAAATTATTATTTTACTAAATAAACATGTTTAACCCAATAAATTCAAATAAATTAATTTTTTAATTTGAAAACTAAAAAATGGATGAATCCTAACCGAGTTAGGAGCATCTTTTCAGCTTGAGTTTGGCTTGGCATGTTAGTGGGAAATTAGTACAAAAGAAATGGTTACACGTGTCGTTGTCCAATTGGAGAAGGACAAAAATTTTGTAAGCCCACCTTCCCGTATTTCCTCCTCCTTTCTCATCTATATTTATTTTAATTTTTTCCTTAATAATTTTATTATAAATTTCGATTATATTTATTTTTTATTTAATATTTAAAATTATTCATAATCTTTCTTAATTTGGTAATACATTTTAGTATACTCAAATTTATATCTTTCTACATTAACAATAATACTTATATTAATCAAATATTTGTAACTAATACATTTCAACACACTTAAACTTACAACCTTCTACGTTAATATTGTTTCGATTAATGCTCTACCTTCTATACATACATATATTAATCAAGTGCATCAGCATATAAATTTTGACTTTTGTTACCATTCCTTAATTCAATATCATACTTTCTTAACTTGGATGCTTTATATCATTTTCACATAATTTAAAATGTTTTACATTTCCGATAATTTTGACTTTCATATATATATATATATATATATATATATATATATATATATATTGTCTTATTGACTAGTATGATTAAATTCTGAGTCAAATTGGATTAGACTTAAATGAAGTAAAAACTTTTAAATATTTTTTTATTTACAAAATTTAAAGGGATAAACCAAATTCTTTTAAAAGAAATTAAAATAAAATTATAAAATTTTAGGATCCTAACTTTCTTTTTGCTAAAAAAAAAAGCTTAAAAGGAAATTTTCATTAATCAAATAGTTAAAAGACTTAAATTAGATAATTATTATTATCACCAAGGGATGAAAACTTGTAATTTGATGGGTTTTACTAAAAAAAAAAAAAAACTAACTGTTATCACTCACTCTACCAAACCCATATTTTGTCTTTAACTTGCATTAAAGGCTTCGTTTGTTTCATTAAAAATAGTTTTTGGAAAAATGTTTTTGGAGAATGACTTACTTTCTTGGAAAAGCTAGTATTTTATGATTTTGATAGATTCCTTGAAAATATTTCATAAAATTTGTTTTCAATGAAACATACATAGATTTGAGATTTATGATAAGTAGTGAATTGATTACAAAGTGATATTAAGATAAAATTATAGTAAATAATGAATCTTCTTGATGTTAAAGATTAAATTGTAAAGTTTGTGAAATTTATAATTGAAACAAGAGAAGTAATATGCATGAAAATTTGTTATGTGAAATAAGATATTATAATGAATTATTTGATTAAAGTGCTTATATGGTGAAAAATAAATTACATGGTAATAGGGACTAAATTGAAAAATGTACAAAAGTTTAAGTGTGAAACAATTTAATATGTGAATAAAAAATTATGATAAAAGTTTAATAAATGTGTTATGAGATGAAAAGTATTGTAAAGTGAAATTGTGAAAAATATGAATTTTTATGATGACAAGGACTAAATTGTTAAACTTGAGAAAATATGTGGATGAAATAATAGAAGTGAAATACATAGAAATTTGATATGTGAAACAAGATATTGAGATAAATTATGTGATTAAAGTGTAATAAGAAAGAAAATTGCTTTAATGTGATTAATTAATGAATATTGAACTTTTACAACAAAAAGGGCTAAATTGAAAAATTATGAAAGTTTATAAGAAAATATTTGATAATTGAAGAATGTAATAGAGAATGTAACATTCCAGTGCTTTGACTTGATGTTCGAGTTGCGTATGGGGGTGTTATAGTCAGAGGCGAACCTAGTGGGGCTAGTAGGGGACCCGCCCTTCAAAAAAATGGAAACTTTTCCATTTTAGTCCTTTAAAATTTTAAAATATTAAATTAGTAAAAATAAAATTACACTTTGACTCTTTAAAAATGATAAAATTTTAATTTAATTATTTAAAATTATAATTTTACTATCATAAAAATTATAATTTAATTTTGACTCTCTAAAAATATTTTTTAATTTCCCCAAAAATATATTACGAAAAAAATTTAATAAGACATTTTACATAAATAAGAGAGGTTGATGATAGGAAACAAACATCGGAAAAGACCGGAATCTAAATTCATATGCAAACTCAATCATTTATCTAGTTTGCACCAAGTGAAGTACAGTACATTAAACTTTAAAATATGCACACATATATATATGTAATAACAAAAGCTAGCTTCATGATCTCTCTTTATTACCATCTGAACATCAAAGAAAATATGAACCGATTTCAGCTTTTCTCCCTTCTTCTCATCATTCTCCTCCTCTTCACTCCCACCCTTCGAGAAGCGAATCAAAGGAACGCCACCACCGCCACATCGGACCACACGTCAACCAACGACGGCAGACAACCAAGGCAACGGTACCAAGTTTCGATCGGCCAAGCCAAGCAATTGGAGGAGAAGCGTAGAGTTCCAACAGGTTCAAACCCATTACATAACAAGCGATGATGCTCCCCAAAAAAATGAAAGAATTTCTTCCTTTTCCTATTCCAATTATATATATAGTTTTTTGGATGATTTATGTGAAAACCTCACAAAATTATATAACTGGTGCAGGCAGGAACATCTAGGGATATTGTATAGCAGGTGAACATGAATGTTGTTCTTTTTTTTAGAATCAACACATCTTTGCATGTTTATGATTTCCAGGCTTTACAAATTTAAACTTAGTATTATTTCAGAGAAGTAAATCAGCTGAGATGCATATGTATGAAAGTAGTTTTACTTTTACCATGAAAGGGGTTGGAGCAGTTTGGTTTACTATAAAAAACCAGTACCTGGCAATGACTGTAGTTTGAAAAGGTCCATTTGTTTGAAACCAAATTTGTGAACCCAATGAGTTTTCTAGGAGACTGCCACTATGAGGGAATATTATTATTATGTTTGCAGCTTTTTATATCATCCATCCCATCATCATCTTTGGCACTGAATTCTATTTTGATTTGCAATCCAGTCCTTGACTTTTTTTATTATTAAAAATACTGGCACCCCCCCTAAAAAAAATCATAATCCATGCTTAAATGAGTAAATGACCCACATCTTGTTTTGAAGTTATAGTCTGAAAATGACATAAATTGAATGATATGGATGGACAGTCTTAGCTAGTCCACTCAATACCTTGCTGTCTCACAGACCAGGTTTTAATGGCTGTTTAATTGCCCCCATAGAGATATGTATATTTTTAGACAACCACCACGTACTTAATTTTTTTTTTTTTTCAGATAACATCCATGTACAGTACAGAATGGAATATTTTTTGTTGCTCTGTTGAAGTAACCATGTTTAAAAATATGGAAGACTGATGAACACGAATCTTACTATGAAATGACAGTGATATTGCTACAAGCTGTAGCAATGCATGGGAAACAAGGGTTCAACCTAATCAATTAACCAGCCCTTAGCCCTAGCCACCAATCCAAGATACGAAGACGTATGCCCCACTTCACGTCAGTGATGCTATATCACCTTAACCAATGTTCTCTGGGTGTCCATTAGTGTTTTAAGTACACAAGATTCCCCAAGGAAAAACCTACACAGGAGTCTTCTCTAAACAATCAATAAACCCTAAAGTTTTATTTTAGGGTTGTCAACAGAGAATGATTCCATGGTTGGCTATTTTAGTTTGGTAAAGGAAGAGCAAAGGAAGATACCTTCTTCGATGGACTTTTCAAATTTTAAAATGTACCTTTAATTAACCGTTAAAATTCTTTCATTAAAATGTAACAGTTGTTACATGGTACCAAGTAGCTGAAAGCAAATTTCGGTAAAAATCAAGAAACCTGACTAACCGAATCAATCGGACAAATCGAATACTCTCCTCTAACACCAATTGAACATTAATTTCTCATTAATCCCAACCTTTCACTGCTCAAATTTTTTAAATTATTTGTCTAAACCCGAGTTACTTCTTTCATTTTTTTTTCCAAAATTTGTCTACAAGAATTTATTTTAATGGTGAGTTATTTTTTAATTTTAATGTTAAATGAATTATAGCAAATAGGGTCAGGGGTTGACAAGTGTTCTATAGGCGTATAGTAAAATATTTTAAAAAAAGAAGATACGTGATAATTTTTTAAAACTGCTTGTGGAATAAAAAAAAAGTACACTGTCAATATACCAAATTCTAATTCATATTAAAAATTGAACATGGCATTATAATTAAAAATACATTTAGTATAATTATATTTTGGCCCCTTAAATTGAGTAGAATAATATTTTTTGACAAATTATGCCTCATGGCATCCTATTATTGGTCCACGTATTTAGATATTTCAAATTTTAGCATTGTTAATGCGAGATACCACATTGATGGATAGAATTTAAGTTTAGGTACCAAAGTAGACATTCTGAAAGTAGATGTATCAAATTAGAATATTTGATAAAGTACATGGGTCATTCTTGCCATTATCTTTTTAAAATTTTAAAAATATTTTTATGAAAAAAGAAAAGGTTTGAATATTTCAAAAGTTCATGTACTCTTTTGAAATTTAAAATTTAATCATTGTACATTAATGTTGAGACATTGAGTCCCGTATTTTAATTTAAAAATTTGATATTTTGTTTAATTTTGCATTTATAAAGAAAATATAATAACTTTTTATCTCTCAATATCTACAATTTTTTTAATTTTATACTTACTCTTTAGATAATATTTATAAAAAATTATTTTTAGGATTTTATTGAAAACATAGAAAAATTTGAACTTTTTTTATGATATTATGTAGTTTTGAGGAGTAAGGATTGAATTGATAAAAATTGCAACTATTTAGAGTTAAAAAAATTATTCTACCTTTTATAATTAAAAATTGGATGAAATAATTAAAAATTTCAAATAAACACTAAAATTTAAATTCCATAAGGTTACAGAGACCTCTAAAAGAAATTCATTTGAAAAATGTTGGAATTTTAGATTGTTTTGTTTAAGGGCCCTGAAGCGTTGCATGACTAATGGAAGGTAGTAAAGGCTTTAAGTCTAGGCTTAGCACTACCAACACAATGGGCTTTAGTTAGTATTAGCTTACACTACTGGCAATTCAACTACACAAGCACTTTTTTTTTTATTTAAAAATGGAAACCCAATTTTGTACATTTATACACAATTTTGTTTCTATTAAAAAATTACTTGAGTATTAAAAAAATATACTCTATTCTAATTGAGTTTTAGCTCAATTGACATGGATATTGTTACTAATACAGGAGGACATGGGTTTGAGTGTGTTGAAGCGTAGTATCCTTTTATTTATGGATTGGGGAGGGATTATGGATAGTTCTAAGCAATTGCATAAAAAATAACACAGATATGATCAAGATCTAGAAGAACAAATATCTGAATTTCGTGACCTAAAAATATTATATAGCAAACACTAAGATTTAGATTCTTTTTATGAAAATGGAATAAATGTAATGGATATGTATCAATTTCTTGTGCAGCAAATTAATGGGAAGACATAAAGGAAAAGAAGAAAGAGATAAGAAAGAAGTTGAGCTGACCAAGCCAAGATGGAGGTATCTTAATGAATAGGCCAATAATAGGGACCATCTCAAGCAAAATTGACAACATGACATTAATATAACATAAAAAATAATTGAATGTATACAAAGAATGAATAAATGTTTTGAAAACTAAATGGTAACATTATGTAGGAATAGAAAAATTATTGAGATTGATTTGTTCCCATCTCACTAGTATGGTAGTAAGGTGCCATGTTAGGAGTAGGCTTAAATTTATCCAAATTGGCCCAACATGCCTTCAACATGTCATTTTCTTCTTCACTAAAAGTAAATATAATGGCCCATGGCTGTTGGTTAATTGTGTTTGTTAATTATTTTTCATACTCATGAAACCTATCTTTTAAGGGTTAATAAATAATATTCCAAATAATATAACTATAATCAAAATCAAGTCGGTACAAAGCATAATCAAGCTAAAAATTGAAATATGTCTAGATCTAGATTAAAATAAATATAGATAGAGTCTACGCATGATGAGATTTAAATTTAAAATAAATATGAAATATAACACGCACATAATATTTAAGCATGATAAAATTCAAACTTCAAACGCCAAAGTTCTCAAAACCACTTGATTTGGCCGTTTAGATCAAACAAATGATAATTATGATATGAATATATATATGTGGTAATGAAGAGGAAGACTTTAGCCATGATTATTTGTATTGGGAAGAAAGATGGAGCATATACGAAGATGAAAGAGGATAGAGAGGAAGAGAGACCATGAGGAACTAATGGATTAAAAATATATTTTATTAATTAAATTAAATTTTAATAAATATATGTTTTAAGTAAAAAGGATTTAAGAAATAAATTTTATGAAAATATAAAAGCCACTATTTTGCATTCTTCAATTAGGTGATTTTTTTTAATCTTAGTTAATTTTTTTTTACTGAGAATCATAACAAAAAGATACTTTGGGCATCAAAATAGATAAAAAATATTAAGTATCAAAGTGACAAAACATGTATATTTTACAAACTAAACCGTTAAATAAACTTTTAAAAAACATTAATTGCACCGATCAATATACTACAATTGTCAAACCACTGACAAATATACTTATGGAGTAGCCTTGGTGACCAAGCATTATCTTTCCAAATGGGGTCTCTCGTATCTATCCTCGCATCTTCGTTATTTTCAATCTCATATTTGTCACTTTCTCCATTACTAAGACATTAAACTACTTTAAGTATCAAAAAAGCATTCCTAAGCACAAACTCGAACACCCCTTAACTTACTTTTATCTCGTAGGGACTCAAAAAATATTCGAATCTATCTCCAAACTTGATCATCCCCAAAAATAATTGAAATAACTATGTTATTTAAATAATTTTTTTTAAAATATTTGTAAAAAATATATATTCACAACACCCTCATGTAAATCCAAATAAAGTAAAATGATAAGTAGTTTATAAAATGGTCCTAAAAAATGGTGATCAAATGAGGGGAAAACAAGTAGTGGGTTTAGCTTTTAAAGCGCACGAGGGAGCATGTTCTATTGTCAAAAAGTCTATACTCTAAAACTTAATTTCTTCTTCCTAACTATATACACACATTTTGTTGGGGAGAAAAATAATTAGGACAACTATATATGAACAAACGAAAATGGTCCATCCTTTACGCCCTAATGTATTTTCACATGTTACCCAAAAAAATAATGTTGTTTCACATGATATCTATAATATATTTAGACTTATATCAATTAAATAGTTCATCACATTCACTCTATTATAGCTCGATTGGGGTTCGAGTGCGCTGAAGCGCATTATCCTCCTATTTTTAAGTTGGGGTTGGGGAAGAGTTATGGGTAGTTTTAAACATTGTATAAAAAAAACAGATATTATCAGAACCTATAATGAGATTATTTAAAAAAAAAAGTATTATATTTGGCTAAATTTGATGAAGAAATTTTATTTTATAAATCTTATTAACGAGTGCAAAAAAGGAGGAGGTTTTTAGGTACAAATTAATATTTTTACTCCAAAGCAATAAGCTATTAATTTAATATAAATGTGTTATTAACTTATTATAAATAAATTATTAATTAATTTTAATCGATTGAATTTGATTGATATTGTAATAACTCAAAAGACGTGAGTTTGAATTTACTCAAATTTATCTTGTCTTCCACTTTAGAGATTAATTAAATATTTTAATAATAAAAAATGTTCATTTTAAGAAATATAGGTGGCCTCGGTAATACAACGTGATTTTAGGGGTATAATTGTTAAGAATGTAATATTACAAGTTTGAAACATATGAAAAAATATATTAATATGTTTGTTTCATTGAACGCTATATTAAAAATGTAACGATAATTTTTGAAATTAACCCGATCAAATAAAATATAAGTTTTATTAATATTAACATTTTCAAAATATATTTATTATTAGCAAAGTAGTATTAATAAACATATAATTCTGTCTATTTATTTTTAAATAATATTAATTTATTTCTAAATTAATATATGATTAAATTTAAAATAATATATGATTAATATATGATTTTGTAAATAAAAATAATGCATAAAAATAATAAATAAATAATAACTAATGAAAAATGGAAGATGATTTTATCTCAAAGTAAATGTCAGGGGCAAAGCCAAAAATTTTTTAAGTAAGGTCAAAATATAATTTATTTTTATTAATTTAAAATTTTAAAAGATATAAATAAAAATTTTTCCATTTTAAGTACGATGACACTGCCAGCCCCTGAATACGCTCCTTAACTTTTCAACTGTATTATTCATTACTTTTGTACCATTATTCAAATAAATGACATTAAAACTACATTGGGGACACCGAGGGTTTGATTTGGTAAAATTAAGTTTTAGGCCATTAAAAATTTTAAAATTATAACTAATAAATTGATAGAATTTGTTTGGCCCCCAAAAATTTACAAGTCACTTCTTGACTTTCTAATATAAAATTTTTGGCTGCACCCTTTATTATTTATACATTTTAATATATTTTACTTCAAATTAATGACTATTGGATCAGAATGAATGTTTTTAAACTATAAATTTATCATTTATTCAATCTCATTAAAATAAAATACTTAATT
Organism: Gossypium arboreum; assembly: GCF_025698485.1. Taxonomy (NCBI): domain Eukaryota; kingdom Viridiplantae; phylum Streptophyta; class Magnoliopsida; order Malvales; family Malvaceae; genus Gossypium; species Gossypium arboreum. Next base: position 134,176,414 of record NC_069077.1, read on the forward strand.
TTGCGGAACTCCGAATTCAAATAAAATATCGATTTGAAAAAAAAAATTAGAGCTTATGTCACTGTTTTACTCTTAATTTTTTTTTGTTCGAATAGTTTTTTTAACTAATTTTTTAGGATGAATATATGATATGTGCTCTAAGGTTATTAAAAGTGAAGAGGATTGATTAATTGATACACTAATATGAAGAAAGAGGTTGAACCAGTTGATCCACGAACAAATATGAACTAATTAAGTTAGGTTTAGTAGATAATTAAAGATGTGATAATTTGGAGGATGAAAAGAGTAAAAAAGAAATAAATGAAATAAGATATTAGAGAAACAGGTGGCAGCATAGCTTCCACCAAACAATTAATACCATTTTATTTTCTATTTTTCAAAGTAAGTTCCGGTCCCCTACTTTGATCCTTAATTTGTCTCCAAAACTTTATACCATCAAAATCAACCCCTTATTTTATTAAAATATATAAATGAATATACGATATTTTATAAGAGTAAAATAATAATTTTAACAGTTTCATTATAGGTTCTGATTTTATCTGTTCTTTTTTTATATAACATTTAAAATTATCTATGATCTCTCCTTAACTCATACACAGAAGGATAATGTATTTCAATAAGACTCGAACTTACGCCATCCTACATTGACAATAATATTCATACCAATCAAACTAAGATTCAACCGGTCACATATTTATATTTTACTATTTGTAAATTTATGTTGAGAATTAAGAAAATTATTTGTAAATGTATTCTTGCTTTTAGATTTATATTCAAAATATTATCTCTTTATAAAAATTTAATTTATTATAATTCGAAAATCCTCTTATATTTAACATATTTATTATTATAAAAAGTTAATATATTACATTAACATTTATGCACCGAATTTGAGTGTGACAGCTTTGAAATCTTTAATATATAAACCAAACCCCTATCAAACATAGAAATAAAGGTACGAGTGTATTCAATTTAGATTTAGGACAAAAATTGAATTGAATTGTTTAATTCGGTTTTTATTTTTTAAAAAATTGAAATTAAAATTATATAAAGTAAATATTGAAATATCTGAAAACGATAGTTGTTCGACGGTTTTCACTTAATTTGGTTTTGTAAAAAAATTTCACTTTGTTTTAGGGTAAAATTTTAATATTGTAGTTCTTGATTTTTTTCACAACAATCATAATACTATGGATTCATTTATATATTTAGAAGGTGAAAAGTTATTTTTTATATATAAAATATTATAATGTTTAATAAATTGTTATTTTATTGAGACTATTCCTTTAAACATATATTTTTTTCATCCAGTTTTATTTGGATAAAAACGGGTTCTATTGAACAAAACTGTATACATTGGTTCGAATCGATTTTTTGATTTTCTCGATTTCTTTACTTAGCCCTAATAAAAAAAGAAGGACATGAATTGTTATATTATTTTAATATAAAAATTAAAGTTATATAATTATTTATATAGCAGTATTTTTCATTTATATATTATATATTCAAATAATTATATTTATTAACATAAATAATTAATGTATTTACTTTTTAAAATGTGTATAATTAAATCAAAATTTAAATTTCATACGTATAATTGTATCAAATCAAATTTTATATATTACATTCTACATAATTTGAATTTTATCTTAAAATTTTATGATCTTACTTAAGTTTCTATAAATCCTTTAAAATTTTGAATCGAGTTAAAACGGATTCATCAATGAAAAAGTAAGTTTTATAATTTTAAAGATTATTACAAATACTTATAAACATAAATACAATACAATTATAAAAATAAGTTTGAACAATTATAATATACACACATATTTAAGATTAAAATCCCACGTATCAAACCTCATAATGTATATATACTTTGCGAATCTCGTAATGTATACATAAAGAATTAGACAAATGTCTCTCAATGGAAACAATGCTATTGCGGGTTGGGGGTTAGATTGCAAACCTCAACTTGGTGAACCTTGGAAAGGGATGTCTTTGCTAAGATTATATGAAAACCACGTGGAGGCTCAAGGTAATTGATTGTTTATCCCATCTTGTAGTATTACCATCACTGTCAAGAAAATCAAATTAGACTTTTATGTTAATAACCTTAAGATACGTATCTAAGTTTATAATGTAAATCATTATAAAATAATAAAAATTTAGGTAGGTTTGATTTTTGAAAATATTTTCTATTTTCATTTTAAGAAAATAATTTTATTTTTATTTTTAAAATTGAAAAAACACGTTTCATTTCAATAATGAGAATATGAAAACATATTTGGTACTTATTTTCTATAATAAAAACTTGAGAAATGAAATAAAAAATTACATTTATATGAATTCAAACTAGGATATCAAATTTAATATTTAAAAATTGTTTGAAAAAATATTTATGTATTTATATGAGTTTGAACCAATTCAGTTTTACAAAATGAGGAAAAAAATATTTTTAATATTTCATTATTTTCATTTTTCAAAATCATTTTCAAAATTTTCAACTAAACATATTTTGGAATGTTTCCTGTTTTCCAAGAAATTGAAAAGGAAATGACCTTATTTCCTAAAACCAAACGGAGCCTGATTTTCAATATTCTCGTTTTTCACTTTAAATGGATTGACTCTTATTCAAATTTATAGAAACATAAAAATATTATTTTTATATTCAGTAGTTAACGTCAAACCTATTATTGATTCCATTTTTATTTTATTTCTCAGTATAACCAAATCATTTGAAAATAAAATTTCCAAATGTGTTGTTTAATTTTTCAAAAATATATAAAAATTCTAAAACCAAAACAACCTAAATAATTTCTGGCTAAGGCAAATTCCTTAATTTACAACTCAATAAGAATATTACTCTTTTACTATAATTACATATCCAATTAAAAATAATTATCAAATTTATATATGAATTTTAATTTAATTTTGATTTAATATACAAATTTTGATTTGATGTAATTATACATATGAAACTTGAATTGTGATTTATATGTATACATGAAAATTTAATTTTGATTCAACTGTATACATTTAAAGAAATGATAATATATATTTATTTTCATATTGGATTAATAAAATTATTTCAGTATACAAAATATCAACGTAAAATGACGCTAATTTGATAATTTTATTAGCGATCTGTGAAAATGGATCAAATCAATTTCATGTGCAAAAATACATAAAATCAAACTTCATATATAATATTACATTGGATCAAAATTCATGTATATTTTAATCTTTATCATTTAAAAAATAAAAATAAAATTGATCCAAATGGTAACATTTAATTAAACATTTATTGCCTTAAGGCTTTAAATTTCTAATCACCTATGTTTGAGTTTCATTATGTAAAATTGTAATGTGCGAGTCTCTAGTCTCGTTATATGCATTCTGTTATCCTTTGTATTGATTTGATTTTACATTTTAGTTGCTCGATATGTATTTGTATTATATTTACTAAGTAGTGAAAACTTAAAATTAAAAATAAAATTTCATCAAACTGAACTTTGGTTTAGATAATAATAAAATATACTTAATTTAATTTAGCTCAATTTTAATTTAAAATTTATTATAAGTTAGATCATTTAATAGTGATAAAATAAAAAATTTCTGTAGAAAGTTCATAACAAATTAGAAAAAAATACATAAGTAAATAATACAAATATTAGCATTCTTTCATAAAATACACAAGAAAATTAAATATTCAAATTAGTTTCGATCTGAACTGAAATGATTTTTAATTAATTTAATTAGTTTTTATTGGGATAATTGATTCTTATTCATTATTGTCAGAAAAGTTGCTGTCACTCATTTCATGTTTTATTATAATTTTTTTTCTATTTAGGCCTTGAATATATTTCGTTTGTAGTGAATTCGGTCCACTTGAATGTGACATATTTGACAAAACTAGAAGTATGGTCAACTAGGGTGCAAAGACTCCCAGCCAAATTGCTTGAGGTGATTGGATAAGTATAAAAGTTTTTATTATTAAAATATTATTTTTTAGAGATAAATATCAAATTTATTTAAGAGAATTTTGGAGAAATTAGAAGATTGATTTATGAAGGCCTCTATTTGATAAATACTCGGGATAATTAATAGAATAATTTCAGTTTTTTAAATAAGAGTTTAAAGACTCCTAATTTATGAAGGCCTATAAATAGGTTATTTTGTGCGGCACATGAAAGAGTAGTTTCGGAGTATCTTTGTCCACAATTTTGTCGTGTTTTTTTTTTTGAGTGGTTATTTTGTGATGTTCTTTTATGTATTTTTTATGAAGTATTTGGGTGAGTAATTTGTGACAATTGTGATCAATATTGGAGTCATAATTACTTCTTTATGTAATGATAGATTGAGCTTTAAACCACTAAGTGATCTAAATAATTGTTAAATAAAATAATTTCTTGAACAAAGCTCCTCAAACATAAAACAGTTGTGTCTAAACTTATTTTTTATTTCTAACTGTGGTTATAACAAACATTATACCAGTAAACTAATTAAATTTTCATTTAATTAACTAGTTGGATTTGATTCCGACAAACATGTTAAATTAACTCACATCAAAGTCCCTATCATTCAGCTCTTGCAGGCGACAATCAGATCCTCACGCGGTTTGATGATAGTACCATGAGTTCTCCTTTTCCCACGTCAAAAGTTAAAATTAAATCGTTTTTCTTAAATGTATATAATTTTTTTATTTCATAAGAAAAGTAAACCAGTTATTATTAGAGGACAAAATAGAGATCAAAATTAGGTAAAATAATTGAAATTTTCATTTAATTTTTTGTCTAATTATGAAATTTATTTATTTACTTTAAAAATCAGTATAATTAAATAACACTGGTAAAATTTATTGAGTTTTTAAATGAAAATGTTTCTTGGAAGATCACATGATGCACTGACTTCATATGCCAGAATATAGAAAGCCTTTCAATGAATTTGGCATACAATCTGCAAGTGTTTTGCTTACTGATTTGGTACAATGGAAAACACATGGGTATTTATTTGAAAATTTCCAAATTTAGTGGTTAATTTTGCACCACGTGTAAAACATGTCTAATTTTTCCTATAAATGATCCAACATTTTGGAATTTAATTCATTCTTAAAATTAATATAAATAAGGAATAAAATAATTTTGATTTAACAAATTTTCAACTTTATTTTATTATTATTAAAAGTTAGTTATTTTTCAATAACGCGGCGGCAAAACTATGCTAATATGATTTATTTCACTAAATAATATCTTTCATGTGCTTATATCTTAATTAAAATAAAATAATTAGTCTCAATAATGAGTCAAATACTTCTGTTATTATTCTAAAATTGGGGCTAAGTTATCAATTGTACTACTTCCACTTTATCAATAAAATTATGAATTGAATCTTAATTCCATTGATATAGACATTCTTATATTAGGGTTTGAGTGCGTTAAAACACATTATCCTCTCTTTTATCAGTTAAAAAAGATCTATGAGTAGTTTTAGATATAATCTTAAAAAAATCATATATGATCAGTTCATACATAATTTTTACAAGTATAACTTAAATCTAGGAATGTAAGATCTCAATTAGGAGAGTAGGCAGGGTGACAAGCAAGCCCTTAGCCCCTTGGTTGAATGGGAGACTTGCCTTTTAGGCTAGATCATAAATTAGAATATTAAATTTTAAGTCTTTTTAGCCTTTCATTAAATGGAATAATTACATTTTTGGCCCTTATGAAAAGTTCATACTTTAACCAAAGATTTTTTTTTAAACATTTGCACTCCAAATTTTATAATTTTATCTCGATCTTCTGAATAAAAGTTCTAGCTTCGCCCTTAATCTCAACGTCTCAACTTTTACTAACATAATCAAAGCCTCAATAACATGATTCATCGTTTTCTTCATAATTTAAATTGAAAATTACTTTTTAAATGTCACCAATTCTACAAAAGTTTTGTTGATACATTGGTTCAATGGATCTGGTGATGGAAGAGATTCTGGTCCAACAATAGAGAAAAAGAAGTCATCCCCCTCTTCAAATGTCTGTAGACCTCAGGTCGAACTTCGGGTCGAGTTATTTTTATTATAATCATATAACAAGTTTTAACACAAACCCAACAGTAATTAGGGAATTTATTTATTAATTATGTCATAAGTGAAGAATTAAACATGAGTTTTTTATTTATTTACTAACTATGTCATAAATAAACAAGAATTAAACATGAGTTTTATTTTTCTTTTACCAAATTGGAGGGACCTCCAAGGTTCGTGTTTATTTGAGGGGCCCTATGGTCCCAAATCGGAATGGCGTGAAAGAGCTTAGCAACTTCCTTTAGGTACTATCGAAATGGGTGTTGGTCTTTGGTCAAAATTATCATTAACAAAAAAGGACATTTCAAATGAGTCATCTAAAATTGGGTTCAATCCCACTAAAAAAGACTACACCCTTATACACAAATTTAACATATTTGTATTACTTGTTTACTTAAAAGTAATGAAAAATTTTCCATATATAAACACAAATTATATTTATATTATTTTTTTTGTATCTTATTTGTTAGAGTTTGTGTGACGTGAAGCCTGTCGCTTGTTGAAAAAATAAATACAATGACAAAATAAGGAGATTTGTGGGATGAAAGGCCGGAGGCCGTATAAAATTATACTTCTACTATTTAACTTTGATTGAAACGAAAGTTTTTTAATCTTTAAATAGATATAGTTAAAACTCTATTTGTATCATTTATTTTTTAATATTAATATTTTTTTTCCCGAAATGATTTCTACATAAAATCGATATATTTTTATTTTTATTTTTTATTACTTTACAATTATATTATTGAGGATAATTTTAATCGTATTTATATCATATAATCATATTGAATAGGAGGTGAGCTAGTTGAACAAGGCAAAGCGACTTTAGCAATAGATGAAGCCTAACGTAAAGGGGTCCAGTTTACTATTATTTTTTCACAACCTTAGCTAGAGACTTCTATAAATAACACCCCACAACCATTCTTCCACATCTCATTCAACAAGTCCAAGCTTTCTTTTTTCCATAAACACCCAAAGTAAAACGAGTGGAGACTTTGAGATATCTTTTAGGTCCCCCCAAAAAAGGGTTTGTAAGAGAAATGGCTACTTTCCCAGTTATCAACTTAGAGAAGCTTAATGGTGATGAGAGATCAAGAATCATGGAGCAAATCAAGGATGCTTGTGAAAACTGGGGCTTTTTTGAGGTACCAAAAGAAAAAGAAAAGAACTTCATACTCTGTTTTTAGTTTACTCTGCATTTTTCTTGTAAATATTGTACTGATGTGTGTGTGTGCTTAGGTGATGAACCATGGGATTCCACATGATTTTATGGACACTGTTGAGAGGTTAACAAAAGAACATTACAAGAAATGTATGGAACAAAGGTTTAAAGAACTGGTAGCAAGCAAGGCTCTTGAAGGACTTGAGGCTGAAGTTACGGATATGGATTGGGAAAGTACATTTTACTTGCGCCATCTCCCTGAATCAAACATGGCTGAAATCCCAGATCTCAGTGATGAATATAGGTATTGTTTATAATTTATATAATAGATCAGGGACCAAATTGAAAATTTTCAAACTTACCAATGGATATGATAATGCAGGAAAGTGATGAAGGAATTTGCAGTGAAATTGGAGAAACTAGCAGAGGAGTTGTTGGATTTGTTTTGTGAGAATATTGGATTAGAGAAGGGGTATTTGAAAAAGGCGTTTTATGGGGCAAAAGGTCCAACCTTTGGCACCAAAGTTAGCAACTATCCACCATGTCCGACCCCAGACAAAATCAAGGGGCTCAGAGCCCATACTGATGCAGGTGGCATCATCTTGCTGTTCCAAGACCCCGTCGTCGGCGGCCTTCAGCTTCTTAAAGACGGCGAGTGGGTCGATGTTCCACCGCTCCGCCACTCCATCGTCATCAACCTCGGTGATCAGCTCGAGGTACATATCATTATCAATGGACTCAATATCACCAAATCTAAACAAAGTACTTAAAACCCTGAATTGTTAAACTATGCAGGTGATCACCAATGGCAAGTACAAGAGTGTGGAGCACCGAGTCATAGCCCAAACCGATGGAACTCGGATGTCTTTAGCTTCATTCTACAACCCCGGCAGCGACGCTGTCATCTATCCGGCGCCGGCGTTGGTGGAGAAAGAAGCTGAGGAAAAGAACAAACAGGTTTACCCCAAATTTGTGTTTGAAGACTACATGAAACTGTATGCAGGACTGAAATTCCAGGCCAAGGAACCAAGGTTTGAAGCCATGAAAGCGATGGAAGCTACTGCTCCCATTGCAACAGCTTAAAATAAAAATATTATAACTTAGCTTTTGACTTTGTGGAAAGGAAAAAAAAAAAAAAGGAAAAAAAAGGTGTTCCAGTGTTCATCCTATATTATAGATGTGTGTTGTTTGCACTGTTGAATTTATTATTGTAGACGACAATTCTATTATATAATAAAAGAAAAGGATTTTTGTCTCAATGTTTCTTTTATTTTGTTATTTTTATTCATCAAAACAAGTAAAAAGAATTAGTCTTAGCTCCATCGGTATAAACATGGTTATCAATGTTAGAGAATATGAGTTTGAAAAAATGTAATTAAAGTAGTTCTAAGTATTGTGTAAAAAATGATATGATCAAAATTTAAATTTATTTATTTTTACAATAATTGATTATTTAATTTAGTATGACAATTGTTTCCACCTTTATATTTCTTTACCTAATAATATTTAGATTTTATTTTCTTCAATTTTTACATTTAGATCCACTTTTGAATTCATTAATACTTTATTTGGTTTGCACGATGGAAGAAGGTTGAAACTTAAATAGAATAATAAGAACTTTCCTATAGTTTAAGCTTTTGGGAAAAGTATTGTACAAGTCCTTTAGTATAGCACGAAGTGCATTTTGGTCCCATATACATTTTTGGAAACATGAATCAATATTCATTTGGCACTTGGGTTACAAAAATAGCTAAAACATAAGAGTCCAAAATCTGGCAGGACACAAGTATGTAGCAACATCAACCTCCACAAGTATAGTACCAACGTAAGGTGGCTTGGTAAGTATGTAACAACATCAACCGTCACAATCAAAATACAGTCATAAAAGTATTTCATGATCATTAAATGGAGATTTAGATTTAAAAATTACGCCAAGGTCTAGCCATCAACAGCTTGCTAATGAGTTGGCACTATATAGATATACTTAACAATTGGGTATAACAGTGGACATGTAAATACTGGCTATGAAAGTGGAACTGTCCTTATCCTTTAGGCATAAAACCCTCGTAGACAATAATACTTCAAACTCCTTTCCTTTTAGTATTTTTCATGTTCTTTTTTTGTCTAATATTTAATATTCGTGACTACTATATTTATGTAGAAACATATACTAATCTAATGATGACAGTTTCCATCTAATGGAATAGAATAAAATATCATACACATTATTATTATTATTATTATCATCAAATAATTTGATGGTAGGACAACTAACCCAGACATATTTGGATTGTTAAACCATCTTCCCCACTAAAACAAATCAAAATTTCTTCAATTATTTACATATATTTGGAAAGAATCAAAAGAGAATCCACATGAAGAAGCACATGCAAACCTCCAATACTATTTAAAGAATGATTGCTTTAGTTTTTGGTGGCTAAGTGACCATCAAATGCAATAATGAGATGGCCAATATCTCCTATTTGTCTGCTACATATGGATGTTTTTTATTAGGATACTATAAGTTACAACTATATTAATAATTACAAAATATATAATAATAAAAAATACCATATTATATATTTAAAAATTCAATAAAAGTTGTATCACAAGCCTATGCGTATAAAAACTACGTATTTAGATCATAGAGGTGTGTTTAAAAAAATATAAAACAAATAATAAAATGTATTGTTTGAAACTAATTAATAATAACACATAAAATATGTACAATATTAAATTGTGAGTAAAATGGAATTTAAACACGTATATGCATCAAATTAAAAATAGTAAATGCACTACAATTGTATATCATTATCAATCTTGAGTTGGTGTCAAATTAATTTACGATACCAATTCAATCAATAACATTATCGAGAGGTCATAAAATATGCATAGCAAAATTAAAATAAAGCTTTTGTTTATTGGTATATTTAATATTTTATTGATGCAAATGGCATGGTTTAAATCTTATCATATGTAAATTTTTATTGGTCGGTTTAAAAATTAAAAATAATAAAAGTACCCTCGAATAATATGATTTTTTTAAAATACAAAAGAACATTATCGTAATTTTCCTAATGATTTGATGCTCGATTAATTTGTGACACCAACTCAATCAAATGTTTAAATAATAATATAAATGTTTTATTTATAAATAATGTAAACTTTTCATTCCCCACAAATAAGATATTAAAATTTGATGTAATGATAATGTATAATTAAATATGAATTTTCTTTTAGTAAACTAAATAATGATTAAAATTTTAAAATTAAATTCACTTACTTTAATCTCAAATGATCCCACTACATGTTATGTTGGGTTTACTTATCCACACATCATATTCAACTAAAGGTGGATTTGAATGGGCGGTGCGTTTACTTGCGGTTAGTATAAAAAAGTGATGGTGCTGAGATTAGATAATGTAGTGTGAGACAAAAAGTAAGCTAAACGTACCGTACTGCACCACACCATCCATCCAAACCCACCCTAAATTAATCAAAGTGGAGCAGTTAGAAATATAAGAAGATGTAAAATAAGAATAAACAAAAAAATTAATCAAACATAGTTTTTTTTATATAAATCAAAACAATGGGTGGGAATTGTAATGACAATTGAGATCCATACACAAACAAAAGTATCAAAGCACTTGTTTTTGTGGATCGGAAAAAAAAGCTTCTCTCAATCACCCTTTTTATTTATTTGTTTGTTGCAAATGGAGTAGTATATAAGACAAATATACTTGAAAATAATTTATGAACAAAAATATTAATAATTAGGTTAAATTGAAATATTATTTTATTTAAATTTAATTATAAAATAAATATTAAAATAAAAATAATTATTCGAATTTATTATCAATCTTATCTAAATCCAACTTGACCAGATCTAATGATAGACACATAAAAATACAATGTAGGAGGGGTGTGTGAAGCTTCATAATGTTGTTTTGCAAAAGGGCAATAAGGTGGATTTCTTGCATGTTAAATGAGTGGATATTTTTTTTGGGGTATAAATTGAGACACCATGGCTGAAATTTTAGAACAGGTTCAATGCATTGTCAAAATCTGTTCAGAGCCACAAAAAGAAGATAAACAGCATTAACCCATGCTTTGTCTCATATAGTGGTTAATCTTATGACTTGATATAGCTTTCCTTTTTATTTGTTTATTTATTTCTTTCTTTTGCTACCATCATAACTAGACCACAGCTTTTTATTACATGAAAGTTGAGGAAAGAAACTTGGGACATCACACTCTCCCACATCCATGTTTTACGGATAATTATTGGTAAATGTATTTGATAGGTGTTTATTATTATAATTTATTTACTATTAAAGGGATTAAATTAATTTGCGCTATTAAAAAGAATAAAATAAAGTTATTGGAACAAAGTTAATATTTACTGTTGTTATACCTCCCCCAACCTATATACGTGTCAGTAGAACAGATGACTTTGACTCTCCTATTGACTTTGCCCAGAGTTACGACTTACTTAACCATCTACCCTGATTAAAGGAGCATAGACTTTTGACTCTTATAGCTACCCTCCAGGAAAGACCTCCTAGTTAATCCTTCCACTCCTGGAAATATGGCATACATTTGTTTTTTAGGTATGAATACACCTCTAATGATGAGTGGGTCACACTAGAGAATAACAACAACCTTGTACTGTTTGAACCACTATGCCTACACCTCACATATACTATGTTAATACGTTCGTTGTAATGACTTGCCACATCACACTACAAGACAAAAGAACCTCTCCAATAAATACGTTCCCAATGATGAAGAAAGGATCAACCTTTTGAGCCCTTAATACATTCCAAGCAATCACTCTCTTCCAACAATCAACCTGTCCTCTTGTCCATTTTAGACTCGCCGCCTCTTTAGGTGAATCGACCTCCTCAACACCACCTCTACTCCTCCTTACCTTTTATGTTATTGTACACTATATCAACAATTATTTAAAAATATTATTTATTATTTAATAAAGTAATATTTTTAAAGTTTTTATGGTTTTGTAAATGAAATATTTTAATTGTAATTGAACAACAATTGAAAAAAAATTAAGGCCTTTTTTACAATAAATATTAACTCTATTACAATTTAGACTTATTTATTATTTTTAATAGTATAAAGATAAAATTGATCCATTTAAAATTGAGGGGTTAATTTGATCTGCACCTATAATACATGAACCTCCCAAGTACTTAACCAATAATTATTTGTTCAAAGATGGTGAAGTCATATTTTATCACATTGATTAAATTTTAGTCATATTTTATCACATTGATTAAATTTAATTTTCTAGATTTAGATTTTAATTATCCTTAAATAATATGTGTTTGACACTTTATTCGACATATTTTCTAACATGCGTATTAGGATATAATATCAAAATATCCAAAATATACTTATATCCTAAATTTATCCTTATTTGAGTAACATGGCTTAAATTAATATGGGTAAACTACACTAGTAGTCATCCAACTATTAGTAAAATTTTTTTGTCATTCAACTATAAAAAGTTACAAAAATGATCACCCAATTATCAGTAAATTTCTTTTTGTCACCAAAACATACTTATATCCAAACAGGGCGCATGTAAGCTGGACTTTCAGTGCCAATGTCTTTCCCTAGGTTTTCTTTACTAAATTTTCTTGTTTTTGCTCTGTTTCATGGATTTTTCTTGATTTCTTATCTCTTTTTATGTTATGCTAGGGTTCTCATTTTGTTTTTTTATTTTGTTATGTCACGATCTGGTTCTCTTGATTGGCGATCTTTTTTTTACTCGAATCTTTCGCAATTGTTGGAGTTCTTCCCACCTCAAATCCAAGATGGGTAATTATTTTTAGCCCTCATTTTGATGTTTTGGAAGGAGGAGTTCTTAAGTGAAAGTTCTCCCTGATTGCTCAATTGCTTGGATGACTATCGAATTTTGGCTCGATGTAGCATCTTATCAACCTTCTATGGCGTAAGCAGGGTTGACTTGAGTTCAACTGGCTAGTGACAAACTGTTTCTTTTTTAATTCGCTACTTCTGAGGCTTGTGATCAGGTTTTAGAGCACGAGCCATAACATATTCAAAACAAGTCTATGATTTTGAGGAAATGGGAGCCAAATATCAAAAGGCTAAAGTTTGCTTTGGATAAAATGCCTGTGTGGATCCATTTGACTGGTCTCCCTCTTGAACTGTTTACTCAGAAAGGCTTTAGCTACATTTCTAGTCCTCTTGGCAATCTATTATACATGGATAGCATCACAACTTTTCAACAAAGAATCTTAAATGTCAAGGTTTGCATTGAAATTGATGTGGATTTTTCCTTACCTCATTTAATTAATTTTGAATTGCATGGTTTTATTGTTATTAACTCCAGTTTTTCCAAGTATTTTGATATAACAAAAAGTATATTAAAATCCCTTACTTAAATTTGTAAATTTTTTTATAAGATCTTAAAATTATTTTCAAAGTGTTGGACAAAATAAACTTAAAAAAAAAACATTGAATTAACTTAATACTTTAACGAGTTTTTGAAGTCTGAAGGACTTCTACCGATACTTAGGTAGACAAGCGTCTGAAAAACTCAATATGAAAAGACCTTGAATATGTTACAGAATTCTACCGGTAGAACTGGGAGTTCTACTGATACAACTCTGGGTTCTACCAATACAACCCCCACTTCTATCGGTAGAACACACACTAGCAAACAAGGTATTTTTGGCCTGGGACTTCTATATATACCCTGGTTCGATTGACCGGTACAACCAAAGTGCTACTGATACCTTGAGGTCTTCTACCGAAACAATTCAAGTCAGTAGCCAAAATTCAGCATCCCCTGCACTTCTACCAATACTTTGATGGATTTTACCAATACCACATGAAACCCTCAGAGTTATTCTGATATAAGAGGACTTATACTGATAGAACGAGCCCAACAGTCATATTTTGGAAAAATTTCTACCAATACAATGAAGTTGCAGACTGCATTTAATGCTGGTTTTTATAGCTACAACGACTCCATTTTGTTTCTAACAGCTATAAGTATCTACAAGGTTGTTAGAGGACTTAAATACAAGGTCAAGTCTCCTCATTGAAGTGAAAACAAAGACAAGAAACAAGTGCATAACTTTCAAGTACTCAATTTTCCAATTTTTCTTAATCTTTTATTGAATATTTCTTGTACACACTTGTGGGTTAAGTTTTCTATCATTCTTTCAAGTGTTGTAACTTTGTGTGAGAGTGCTTAATTGTTGATTATCTACCTTTTAGAGGTATCATCTAATTTTTCATTATTTTTCTCTTATTTGTGAGGTGTTACTTAAGGTTTTGTGTAACGCCCCAAAATTTTAATTTTTGATTTTGTGTATATGTGACACACAAGTGTGTATCTGCTTCAGTGGTTAAGTGTTCTGGGTGTGTGTAAGCGGTCTCAAGTTCAAGCCTTACTTGGGAAAATTTTGGTATTTTTATAAATAAAGCCTTAACCTTGTGCAAAGGGCTTAAGTTTAATTGTTGGTAAGTTTATATCAGAATGGGCTTGCTGGTCTAATGGTTAAGTGGAGTGTTGGAGTGTTGGAGGTCTTGTGTTTAATTCTCTGTGATGGCATGGAGACAGTATTTTTGCTCCAATTTCGGCTAAGAGTTGTGTTGGGGAAAAATTCTGAGTAGTTATGTTTTAGTAGGTTAATAAGGAGTGATTTTAGGAGATAATTAGGGAGAGGTTATCAGAAAATAATCTGATTATCTTTTTGTTGCAAAAAAAAAAATAAAGTTTCGATTTTCTCTCCAATTCCCCAACTTTTCCTGACGTTTTCTTCTTTTTTTTTTCTCTCCTTTGCCGATTATTACCCCTAGTTGCTGCCTAAATTTCCATTATTTTTTCCCCTTCCGTTTCTTCCTTTTTTTTCCAATTGATTCGGTTGTTCATCATTGGTTGCGCGTGTTCGGTAAGTAACGGTTTTGTCTATTGTTAATCGTTCTTGGTTAATCTCTAAAAGGGGGATTCTTTTTTGGTGTTTAGGAGTTAATCAAGGGGCTGGTGTTTTTGAATCAACGCTGTGATTATGCGAAGTAGTGGTTACTCAAGCGAGGTAAGGGTTTTGTTAGGTTTTTAGTCGAGTTCCTTCCAAAATTGGTTGATTAAAAACAAATTAAGTGATTAATCTGGAGATATGTTGGTCGATTTTTAGGTTCTGGAGGCTTAAGAGTGCTAACGCATTAGAAACGACACCAGATGTGTACCCAAAACGCAAAAAAAAGGGATTCGACAAAAATCTGAAATTGCTTGCTGTCGAGAAATAAGAGAAAATGATGCGAAGAAAATTATAGAGAAAGGAAATAAGGGTGTTATAAACTTGGAAATCAACATTTGCACAAACATAGTTTTGGATAGCAACAGTAGTCTAACTTTGAAAAATCATCAAAAATAGTGGAAATTGAGTTAGAGGTTGAATAAAATATGAAATTAAATTTTATTGAGTCTAGTTTTTCATGGAGGAAACAATGTAAGCAATGGAATTGTAAATTATGAGATATAATAAGTTTTGTGAGACAAGGTCAGAATGATTTCAGGTTCTCCTGTTCTGAGTTTGAAAAATCATCAAAAATTATAAAAAAATAATTAGAGGCTTAAATTCATATAAACCTTTAATGAGTCTATTTTCAAGAGAAACAAACAAAAACATCATCCAAATTCCGTACTAAGAGATAAATAATTTTTAGTAAGGAAAGATTGAAGTTGTCAAACAGTAGAATAGGGATAAATTTGAAGATTTTACTGTACTTATTTGATAAACTATAAATTCTAAAAATTTTATGGTAGAAAGATATTTGAGTTTAGTTTCAAAAACATCAAGCGGATCTTAATTTGGAGTTTTTTAGCTCAAGATATAAATAATTTAGTGACAATAACTCAAGTAGACAACTTTGAATAAACATATTAGTAAATAGTGAAAACATATATAAATATTTAGCTAGCATGGGTTACATTAAAAATGGATCACACGTCTAAGGCCAATTTGAGCCGAATGGGCCACACGGGCAGATCACATGGTCGTGTGAGCCTATTTTTACCGAAATGTTTCTAAGGTTGCACGGGTCACCCAAGTCGACTGTAAACCTACTGTAAGGTCGGTAAGCACTACTTAGACCTCTAAATGTGTGAAATTGACTGAATGATATCTGTACTGAGCATGTTAATATTTGAACTGAATATATGTACTGAAATTGCATAATAGCATATCATCCATTGTATGTTGCATTATATTGGGTTGGGGGTTGTTATTCGGAGGAAGTGTATTGAAAGGCTTTAAGCCTAATTTACTGGCAGCTCAGTTGCAAACTACTGTTTTATGCCGCATTCAGTACTACTTAGAGTGTAAGGATCGGTGGATTGATTATATCCCCACATAGAGTGTAGGGTTGGACGGAGATGGTGTGTAGAGGCTAGTTGGGTAGGATTTTGCTACTGCATAACTGTTACTACTATTGATACTGTGATGGGCTAAGGTTTTACTGCATTTTTGACACTGTACTGAGATGGGTAAAGGCCCAAACTGTCACTGATATTGAAAAGGGCTTAGGCCCAAGATTATTCAATTGTACACTGTGAATACTGATTGTTTGTTTGTTTCTGTGAGATTACACACTGAGTTTACATAAACTCACTCTTTTTATTTAATGTGCACAAGTAATCCCCAAACTTAGACGGATCGGTACGATAAAGGATTCAGCGGTGACCATAATAATTTTTGGACTTCATGGTTTTCAATTTACGATTTATAATTTGATTATTATTGATTATTTGGGTTGTAATTTAAGGACCCTCTGGGTCTTTCATTTTAAATTTGGGTTTTTATTTATTTATTTTAATTTACGGATTTTATACCTGCTGATATGAACTCGCCTCGGAATGATTTGAGTCGTAATAGTTGCCCGATCATAAATTGGGTAAGTTTTGGCTCGTTTGAAAAGAAGGTTGAAAATGGGTTGAAAATAGGCTTAAACAAGGGGTTTAAAAATGGTTAATGGAAAGATAGGGTAAATTTGGCTAACAAGAAATTAAAAAAAAAGGTTGATAGATGGATGGACCTTGACCCGTTACTTAGAAAAGTAAGAACCAAAGGTATAATTGAAGGGATGAACGCCACACCAGGTTGGTGATAAGTTCAGGAAAATAAAAGAGAGATCAACGCCACGAGATGAAATCCCGATAAGTCAAATCAGTCTAAAAGTGAATAAAGAGAATTGAATTCTCACTAGAACAATGAAGTTCATAAAAATGACAAAGTATCAAAATGTGTAACCTTTACAAATAAAATTTAACAATATTTATAGCCTAAAACATGGTCAGCCGAATGGTCTCAAAACTAGCTGAATAGTCACTTAATTCAGCCTTTAAATGAGCTAAAATTTCCAGAAAAATTCAGGAAAAGTCCAAGAAACTTCTCCAGCCTTGAGAACGTCTTTGGACAGCTTCTAAGGTGTCTACATGCAGCTGGAGTTAATTGGAATGGATAGGAGCTGATTGGCCACATAGGAAACCAAATGGGCAGCTTGTGATTCAGGTAGAAGGGCTGAAACTTCCTTGAAGGTTCTTAGCAGCTTTGGGAACGCCAATGAGTAGCACTTTGTTGATTCCAATCAGCTAAAATTAAACAAAGTTAATTAAGAGGTGAATGGAGCTGGTTGGCCATGCTAAATTCGCCAAAGAGGTGAATGGCCTTTAATGAGTGGTTTGATAAGTGAATGGGTTGGAAGAATTTATTGGCAGCTTGAAACACTTCAATGGTCACTTAGGAGAAAGAAAAATAGCGACTCTTCATGTGTCCTTTGTGTTCACGAAAAAGGTGTTTGGAAAAATAAACCAACACCCCATATAAATGCCGTCCAATGTATGTAGCTGCACAATTAAAAACAACAAATTAATGGAGTTTAAGACATCTCAAAAATCGGTAGCATTTAATTAAAACAAGATATCATTAATTGGCACATTAAACCAACAAGAAACTTAAGACATATTATCATCATGCTTGAGCTGGAACACACTAACACTGCATATTAATTCGGCTAAAACAAAGACAAATTAAATAGCAGCAAACACATTAATACACGCACATTAATTGGCTAAGACAAATTAATTAGCAATGACTAATTAATTTGTCTTAAACTAGACACATTAAAAATTATGTCCTCAACTAAAGACACATTAAAACTTTAATTAATTATGTCCGATTTTTGTCACAATAAAATAAACTAATTATTTGAGTGACTTTAACTAAATTAACTAACTTATTTAATTTATTCCAAGAACTAAAATCAAATGAACTAAAAATTAAAATGAACTCAAACGAGTTCAAATGAGCTCAAACAAGTGAGTTGAGCTCCATTGAAATGGGTAAAACTAAAATTGAGCTCGTTGAGCTGAAATTAAACTTCATCTTGCACTTGGGGCCCTCGAGCTTGGGCCATTCTCGATGTTGTGGAGTTGGGTCGTAACATGATGCGACCAGGTTCGCATCACCTGCTGGTCATAGGAAATTCGGTTTTTAAAAAGTTAAAGTATTTTCTAAACGCATAATCACTTAGATTATTTTATTAAAGCTTCTGTAACGAGGGATGTTTCGAAACAAATATTTTAAATGAATAAAGGCGACTTCCTAAGTTCTAACAAAGGTTTACTAAAGATAATAACATAGAATGTTTTTATCGTAACAACGAGGTTTCAAAAATACTATTGTGTGACATTACCAGATACGACCATAACGTCTAGGCCGGGTTTGAGGTGTTACATTTAGTGGTATTAGAGCAGGTTGCTAAACTCGGCTGTGGATTATGGGTTTTATAAAATAATGGGCTTTCAAAAAATTGATTGATTTCTAAATAATTTGAAATGTTTTTATTGAGTAAGTGGTACATCAAGTCTCCGACGCCGATCCTGTAAGTATTCTGAACTGTGATTTTTTTTAAAATGAAACTCTTATGGATACTATATTCTTAAACTACTATAGGTAGTAAACTGTACTGAAAACACTCTAGTTAGTGTATACTGAAAATTGTAGAGAAACTGAAAACTGTAGTGAGACTGCGATTTATGAAAACGAACTTTAAATAACCGATACTGTTTTACATAAAACATTTGTTAATAAACACTGGAATTGTAACTGGTTCATAAAACTGTTAATAAGGATAAACGTGATTAGACAATGAGTGCACGAGGTATCTGCGGACGGGGTACTAGAGGCCGAGGTAGAGGTTGCAAAGGAGCTCGAGCTGAGTTCTCTTTACTAGGCAGCATACCAAATTTGGATATGAGTGAGACACCAGTGTCATCTGCTACTGAGACTGGGGCTTAAGATCGTATGGATGGGGACGACACATTGTCCTAGGCTATGCTAAGGATTTTGGAAAGGGTCGCTGGCCCAATACTGGATCTAGGGGCCAACGGTCGGTTACGGAACTACTCCGATCCAATGGAGCTGAGCTCTTCAGGGGTGTCACTGGAGTTGCCCCTAATGTGGCCAAGTACTGGATTGAGGCCACTGAGAGGATCATGGATGACTGACCAGGGAGTTCTTTAAGAATGCCTTCCAGGGGAAATATGTGGGGGCAAGCTACGTGGATGCCTGTAGGAGGGAATTCCTGAATTTGACTTAGGGAGATCGATCAGCGGCTGAGTATGAGGTCGACTTTCTACAACTGAACCGCTATGCGCGAGGTATGGTCATCTGTGAGTATGAGTAATGTATTCGTTTTGAGGATAGGCCCAGAATAATTTGAGAGTCCTGATAGCTCCGCAGAGGGAGCATGATTTTTCTTCACTAGTGAAGAATGTGAAGATCGCCGAGGAGGTTAAGCGCGCTGAGCGCCAGAACTGTGACCGTGAGAGAGGTAAGAAAAAGAGGGATTCGGAGCCCTCGTATTCTACATAAAGGCCTAAGAAAAAGGCCATAGCTGATGGACCTGTTAAAGTTGGGCCTCCTGTTACTGTTACTAAACTGCAGCCATGTATTGATTGTGGTAGATGGCATCAAGGCAAGTGTTGGAGAAAGACTGGGGCGTGCTTGCAGTGTGAGTCATTGGAGCACCGTATTAGGGACTGTACGTTGAGGGCCGATCAGAGGCAAGCTCTGAAAATTGGTACGACACAAGCACAGAAGTTAGTATAGCAGCGACCAAGGGGCCGTCGACACGGGCTACCACATGGGCGTGTGGCCTGCCCGTGTGGATCATAAAAATTCTGATTTTAGCCCCTTTTTCGTTCCTTTTACTCCTAAATGCTCTCCTAAGTATAGAAACATGAATTTAATGGATTAGGAGCATCAAATTCATTGATTTACATCATTAACCATCCAGAAACGCATTAAGAATGGGATTAAAATATGTTACATTTATGGTTTATCAGTGAAATTGACTGAATGATATCTGTACTGAGCATGTTAATATCAATACTAAATATATGTACTGGAATTGCATAATAGCATATCATCAATTGTATGTTTCATTACATTGGGTTAGGAGTTTTTATTCAGAGGAAGTGCACTGAAAGACTTTTAACCCTAATTTACTTGCAGTTCAGTTGCAAACTACTGTTTTGCGCCGCATTCAGTACTACTTGGAGTGTAGGGATCAGTGGGTTGATTATATCCCCATATGGAGTGTAGGGTTAGACGAAGATAGTGTATAGAGGCTGGTTGGGTAGGATTTTGCTACTGCATAACTGTTACTGCTACTGATACTGTGATGGGCTAAAGCCCTACTACATTTTTGAGACTGTACTGAGATGGGCTAAGGCCCAAACTGTCATTGACACTGAAAAGGGATTAGGCCCAAGAATGTTTAACTGTGCACTGTAAATACTGATTGTTTGTTTGTTTCTGCGGGATTATACACTGAGTTTACGTAAACTCATCCTTTTTGTTTAATGTGTATAGGTAATTCCCAGACTTAGATGGATCGGTGCGGTGGAGGATTCAGTGGTGACCACATTAATTTTTGGATTTCATGGTTTTTAATTTACGATTTATAATTTGATTATTATTGATTATTTAGGTTGTAATTTAAGGACCCTCTAGGTCTTTGGCTTTAAATTTGGGTTTTTATTTATTTATTTTACTTTATGGATTTTATACCTGCTGGTCGTAAGAAATTCAGTTTTCAAAAAGTTAAAGTATTTTCTAAACACATGATCACTTAGATTGTTTTATTAAAGCTTCCGCAACGAGGTACGTTTCAAAACAAATGTTTTAAATGAATAAAGATGACTTTCTAAGTTCTAACAAAGATTTACTAAAGGTAATAATATGGAATGTTTTCGTCATAACAACAAGGTTTCAAAAACACTATAGTGTGACATTTCCAGATACGGCCATAACGTCTAGGCCAGGTTTGGGGTGTTACATTTTGGGTAGAAAACCTTAAGGGGAAGTGGTTCTATCTTACCTTTTTTAAACCTTGTCCTTAAAGGTTCAAATCTAGTCTGTATGGCCCAAATTTTACCCGGGGCCCAATAAAACCAAACCCAAATAAACATAACTCAACTACCCAATTAAAACCCAATACAAACCCAAACTTAGCCCAAAACACTAACCCAACCCCCCCCAAAAAAAAACCTAATCCCACCTACTCCACCACCATAATTAGCCACCCACCCCCATTTTGCTCCACTTGCCTACAATGGAAAAGGCAAATAAATTAAAAAAAAGAAGAAGAACAAGTTGTAAAAGCTTATAAAAAGCCACAATCTCAATGTAAGGGGGGGATTGGAGAGAGGAATCTATTGTATTTTGGAGAGAAGAGATTTTTTTTTGAGATTCAAGAGGGGAGTTTTCTTTTTTTTTTTTAGATTCAAGAAAAAAAATCAGTATATCAATAGCAATCAAAAAGGTTCAAAGGGTTTCATTATATTCACTCCAATCGTAGTAAGAAATAAGGGATAGAATCAAAGTCGCTGCGTTTTTGGGTCAAAGGGCTATTGTCCGCTTTAGTCCTTCCGGTTATTTGCGTATGCAATTAATCCCTCTTCTTTTTACGGATTTGCCCCAAAATATTGCTCTCAGATTCGATTATGTCCTTTCTATTATTTTTTTATTGTTTACATTTACCTTATTTATATTATTATGTTTGCATTTATCTCTTATTTCATTCTAATACTAGTATTGTTAGCACTTCTATTATTTTAACTATTAATTAATGTATGTTTATTATATATGTATGTATGTACATTTCTATATATAAGTATTATTTTATTACGTCATTTTAATATTACTATTATATCATATTTACTTTCTTCATTTTAATATTATTATTATTATTATTATTATTATTATATATTAGTGTGTATTTTATGTACATATATGTATGTATATACTTTTATATGTAGTGTTGTTTTTAAATTTAATATTTTATTTGCTCTTTGTATTTCTATATTATTATTATTATTATTATTATTATATGGTAGTGTGTATTTGCATTATATGTATATATATATATATATATTGATATATAGTATTATTTTGTTTACTTTACTTTAATATTATTATTACCTTCATTCCACTATTATTATTACTATTATTATATTTTACTATCATTATTTTTCATACATTATATATGCTACTGTTTATATTATTATTACTATAACTACTATATTTTTTTACTACCTCTATTATATATTACTAATATATTATTACTACTATTGTTACTTATTATTATCATCACTTGTTATTCTCATCACTATTATTATAATTTATTATTGTTACTTATTATTTTATTATTATTATCTAATATATCATCATTATCATTATTTTCATTATAACTTAATAGATTATTATTATTATTATTATTATTATTATTATTATTATTATTATTATTAGCACTACTTTTATTACTATTATTTAATATATTATTTTTACTATTATTGT
Source organism: Gossypium arboreum (assembly GCF_025698485.1). Taxonomy (NCBI): domain Eukaryota; kingdom Viridiplantae; phylum Streptophyta; class Magnoliopsida; order Malvales; family Malvaceae; genus Gossypium; species Gossypium arboreum. The sequence goes on from NC_069077.1 coordinate 134,199,572, forward strand.
CATATTGTTACTATTACTATTATATTATTATGTTATTATATCTTTTACTATTATTATTGTTGTATTTTTCTATTATTGTTATTATATTTTCTTTACTTATCGTTATTATTTTATATTAACTAATTTGATAACTGTATATTTTTTAGCATATTTATTTTATTTACATATCATTACTTTTATTATTATTTCATCATCTATTCTATTTATAGTTTTTTAATAATTTCAAACATTTAGCTTATTCATTATTTCCTTTCTTATTATTTATTCGACTCATTTATCTTACCTTCGTATTTATCGTTAGTATTCATATTTGTGTTTATGTTTATCTGTTATGGTTATCAATTTTTATTTGTTATGCATTCTTTATTATCTCGTTTCATTACAATTTAGGTTTTATCCAACCCGATAGTGATTCTTTCACTAAAGTAAATATTTCGTATTTGGTAATACGAGACAATCGTGCCCTAACTTCTTGGGTTTCGATTTTTATTTTTTTTCTCACGTTTAACCTAAATAACGGCATATTCTTTTAAATCATAATACAAGTGTTAAATAAAATACTTACTCTCTGATATTTGAGGTGTTGTGTCCTAACTCACTGGATATGACATCTTATTACCTCGAGATAAGATTTTTTTTTTTTTGCAAATAAGGCGATGCGTGGTGTTTGGAAATTTCGAGAAAGTAGTGCCCTAACTTATTGGGTTGCCACTTTTCTCGTTGAATTCGAATAATTAAGCACCCTCCTAAGTTTTTTAAAGGTTTTCTAAATGCAAGCTACTATCTTGGAATTTCAAAGCAATATGTCCTAACTTATTGGATATAGCGTTTTGCTGTTTCGAAATAGGAATTTCAAAAAAGGAATAACTTAATGCCAATACTTTGACGCTAGTGAATCCCAATTTTCAAAGTTAAAATATTTTAAAGAGGACTACATCTTAAATTTTTTTCTTCCAACATTAAAGACATTTGATAATCAATTAGGTACCAATTTTTGGGCGTTACGAGGGTGCTAATCCTTCCTCGTACGTAACCGACTCCCGAACCCGTTCTTTTATTTTGTGGACCAAAACTAATGATTTTAAAACAAAATGTTTTAAAGGTGATCCAATCACACCTAAAAAGATTGGTGGCAACTCCCGTTTTCATTTTTAAAATCGATTCCCATTTTCCAAAGCTCAATTTGAAAATGGTTTCGACAGCTTGGCGACTCCGCTGGGGAATGTAATAAGAGAGTCAGGCCATGTAATTGATTATCTTTTGTCTTAATGTTGGAAATTAAAAATTTTAAAATTTAATCCTCTTTGCATTACTTGTGTTTGTATTATTACATGCTATATTTTGATCGCATTGCATTTTGCATGACCGTTGCGGTCACACCCTTAAGTGGGAGTGAGAAGCTACGCCTTCGTGAGGTTTTCGCCTCCGTGCAGGATAGTGGATCACTTTCGGGATACATCCGTACCTATAGTTTCGTGAGATTTTCATCTCCGTGTAGCTATAGGGAAATGTATTCCCCTGAACTGAACTCGATTCAAATGAGCCTATAATGGGTGAGGATCGAGGAATCTACTGGTTCGGGTACCTCAAACTTTAGAACCAACCCCATGTCGAAGGACCGTATAAGCCCAACTTAGACATCACCTTTATAAGTTATCGTTGAAATTTATTGATATCATGTGCTACTGACTATCTCTTTTCTTTTGCTTGCATGTCATTTTGCATTTACAAAGATATCGATTCATGGTCAGTTTCTAAGTTAGGAAGTTTTATTATGGAGAACGGACTTCTTGATAAAGTGGAAGGCAACGTTAATGTCCACAGATGGTCCGAGCAAACTCAACTAGAAAAGGGAGACAGTATAGCTATAGGATATGTGTCGGAGCTGCTAGATTATACTCGTATAAGTGTCACACAGAATAATCTCCAAGAGCTTAAGGAAATTTGGGATCAGTGGGGCAAAGAGACTAAGCAATTATTCTACGAAGAATCGTGGAGGCTTACCGTACTTGCTTGATGTTCAGATAGACGAGCACTTATTGAGCCCTTGCTCGCTTTTGGAACCCGACATACAGATTGCTTCACTTTTGGGGAAGTAGACATGGTACCCTCTGTGGAAGAGTACCTGCTTTTACTTCGTTGTCCCCGGTTTGAATGATAGGATCTATTTCGAGCTCCTTGTGTCCCTACCTTTTGGAAGAAATTGATGATTATTACGGGATGAGCGAGCGGTGGGCCTGACCGAATTAAAGAAAAGGGTGAGTGCAAGTGCATTTCGTGGAATGCTTTGAAAGATTTGATTCTGACACACCCTGATGAGAGAAAGAAGATAGATGTTTTTGCCCTAAGTTTATATGGATTGATGGTCTTCCCTAAGGCTTTGGGATATGTGAATGAGGCAACCACGGATCTTTTTCATCGACTCAGTAAAAAGGTCACTTCTGTCCCTGCAATTTTGGCGGAAACACTTAGGTCCTTAGGTGCATGTAGGAGGGCTGGTGCTGGCAGGTTTATAGGGTGTGCTCAGTTGCTTTTAGCTTGGTTCTACAGTCATTTCTGGTTGATAGATAGGGTGGTTTGTCGGGTTTACTTTGAGGATTATTCACCGTTGAAAGATATAGTAGCTTCAACCAGGAGAGTTGATGTTCCAGAAGAGAATTGGATAGCGTTACTTCAGAACCTTCAGTCGAAAGATGTCGAGTGGAGGGCTCCGTGGATGATGCCTGGTGAGGTTCTTCACCGATGCGGTAGTTTTGATTGGGTACTCTTATTGGGGATTTGGGGTGCCATTGGCTATGCCCCTTTGCTCGTACTGAGGCAGCATGGATTGAGACAGTTCATACCAGTGACTCAGGGGTTGGCTCAAAGTGAGTTTGTATATAGAGGAGCCGATTACAAGAGGAGGGTTAGTAAAGTTTCTAGTGCTTGGAAGAATACTTATCGATTGAGAGGAAAAGCTATTAGCCCCGCTACGACACCGGAATACATAGAATGAAGAGGTAGAAGAGTTAATGATAATATCCCTAAGCCAAGTATGGAAGGAGCTCGACCAATGGAGGAATATTTGCAAGTAAGGCCCTCAAAGTTAGAAATTATGAAAAAAGAGTTCGAGAGACAAAGCTTGGAGTTCGAGAGGAGGATAGCAAAGCTCGAAGAAGAAAATATATACTTGAGTTTGGACGTTGATGTTCAAAAGATAGAAGTCGAGAAAGAGAGGAAAGAAAAAAGGAAGATTGAGGAAGATCGAGATGATCTAAGGAGCATTACAAAGGGCACAAGTAGCCTTGAGGAGGCGAGTAGGAGGATCTTGAATTAATGGCGAAGGAGGTTCAAGAAGAAAAGGATAGAGCCGAAGTCTCGGGAGAGGAAATCCCAAGAAATGCGAGGGCAGAATTTGGCATTAGAGGGAGAGAATAAAGGATTGAGGACCAAGGTAATGGAACTTGGAAAATCCCTACGTTGGCACCAAAACCATAATTCTACGGTCGAGTTAAAGGAGCTAAGAAGCAAGGTTGAAGATTTGGAGGTGGCATTGCATGACGGTGAACTCCGGGTTGAGCAGCTCAAGGCGCAAGAGGATTATCTGAGGGGAGAGCTATATCAGGCTATAGAACAGGTCAGAAAAAGGGATCATGTCATTGGTGAAGCCATAGCTCAGATTCGAGAGGTTGCTGAGTATGTGCAAGACTTGGCAAGTCGAGCTGACGTATTGAGTCTGATGTATTCATCATCGTCGAATGTAGGACGAAAGTTAACCCTTTTATTAGATGGAGTTAAAGCTTTGGACCTTAGGGCGAAATCGTATTTGTAATCCTCTTATATGTAAATATATTCTTTTTCTAAATAAAATTTTCTAAATGAAGTTGAACCAGAATCGATATTCTTTTTGTATTCATGCATTTGCATCTCATAACATTTCATCATATCATTTGCATTCAAAGTTATAGAAAGACCCTGATTAGTTAAAGTTTACTTTCCAGAGAGGTAGAAAAGAAAATCTGGAAATCACACATCCTTACGGCACTCGTACTAAAACTAAGAACATAGATCAAAGGTTTGAGCAATTACAAAAAGATATGCAAGATCAAATGCAAGAGCAGTTGGCCAAAATACAGAATGAAATGAAGGAGCAGATGCTAGAGGCTCAGAGAAACCTAATGGTTGAAATGGCTCAGCTGCTAAGAGCCACTGATAAAGGAAAAGCTCCCATGGCGATCACTGAAGAGGATAATGAAGGTCCTCCTCCGGGTTTTACTCCGCCTCATGTGCCCCTGCAAACCAAAGCACCTTCTAGAAGGCTATCTGTCACAGTAAGGCCTCAATATGGGCCAGTGGATGCTAGAATCCCCATAAATTTCCCATCTGGGTTGGGAAATAATTTGGGTGATGGCTCGGTCAACCCTATTACTCCTGATCTAGATTTAATGGAGAAGGAAAGAATGGCCACTGAATCCTCAAAACAGTTGGAAGATCGTTGCAGGTGGTTAGAGGAGAAGTTTAGGGTTTTAGGAGGTGCTGGCAATTATCATGGGATTGATGCCAAATACTTAAGTTTGGTTCCAGATTTGGTGCTTCCTCATAAATTTAAGATGCCAGAGTTTAAAAAGTACAATGGGACTACTTGCCCAGAGGCACACATAACAATGTTTTGTAGAAGAATGACTGGTTATGTGAACAACGATCAAAAAAGATAGCTTAGTGGGAGCGGCGGCTAAGTGGTACAATCAGTTGAGCCGTGCAAGAATCAGTTCATGGAGAGATCTTGCACAGGCTTTCATGCAACAGTATAACCATGTGACTGATATGACGCCAGATAGGATCACACTTCAAAACATGGAGAAAAAACCTAATGAAAGTTTTAGGCAATATGCACAACGAAGGAGGAAGGTGGCAATGCAAGGACAACCACCATTGTTAGAAAAGGAAACCACCATGTTATTTATTAATACTTTGAAGGCGCCATTCATCACACATATGATTGGAAGTACCACAAAAAGTTTCGCGGATATAGTTATGGCGGGTGAGATGATTGAGAATACCGTGAGAGGTGGTAAAATCGAGGGGGAAGTGGCTAAAAGATCGACCCCAAGAAGAAAGGACAATAAGGTGAATAGTCTCAACTCGAGGGCAATCACAGTTGGTCAACCCAAAGCAGCTATGGTCGAACAACAAAATACCCAAAGACATGAATCGGGCATAAGACAGAATTCAGAAAGAATGCAATTTACGCCTATCCCTGTGACGTATCGTGAGCTTTATCAAAGCTTGTATGATGCACATGCCATTGCTCCATTTCACTTGAAACCACTACGACCACCGTACCCAGGATGGTATGATGCAAATGCTAAGTGCGAATATCATGCGGAATCTGGGGCATTCGATCAAAACCGCAGAGATTCAAGAAGGCAGGGCAGAGGCTTATCAAGATGGGGGTTGTGAAATTCGATCGTACCCCTAATGCCAAAAATCCGTTACCAGATCATGGTAATCAAGGAGTGAATGCCATTGATGAAACAAAGAAAGGAAAAATCAAGGGAGACATTGCTGAGGTGAAGACACCTATGAAGGTAATATGGGAGGAGATGGTGAAGAGAGGTATACTGACCTCTAGAAAAGGAGGAGAAGGAATAGAGAACCATTATGAGTTCCATGGGGAAGTAGGTCATGTGATTCAAAATTGTGAAGAGTTCAAGGTCATGGTACAAGGCCTTATAGTTAACAAAGAGTTGCAGGTTTCTGAAGGTAGTTCTTATGAAAGACAAATATGCGTGCTGGAGAATGAACGACAAAGAACCAACCAACCGAGAATTATTATTTCCTTGCCAGGGAATAATGAGGAGGGGTCGCAAACTAGGCCCAAAATAGTCATCCGTAAACCCAATCCTTTCCCTTATAAGGATGACAGGAGGGTGCCATGGAGCTATGACTGCAATATAACAATACCTGAGAGAGAGAGTATAGCTAGCACATCCAGGGACACGTAAAATGAAGGTTCTCATACACGAAGTGGGAAACGTTATGACGGGGGGAATATCATAGTAGAGCCCGCAAAGACAAAAGATGTCGAGACTGAAAGAGAGGAGACTGAAGTACTCATCAATGAGCCGGTAAAAGAGGAAGAGGCTAAGGAGTTTCTAAAATTCTTGAAACATAGCGAGTATAGTGTGGTCGAGCAGTTGCGCAAGCAGTCGGCGCGTATATCCGTGTTAGCCTTACTCTTGAATTCTGAGGTGCATCGAGATGCGTTGTTAAAGGTGCTTAACGAAACATATGTTACCCATGACATATCCGTTAACAAGCTAGACCGGTTAGTAAACAACATTAGTGCTGACAATTTCATTTATTTTAATAATGATGAAATTCCACCTGGGGGCATAAGGTCCACCAAAGCCCTACACATCACTACTCGGTGCAAAGGATACACATTTCCAAGTGTACTCGTGGATAATGGGTCCGCTTTGAACGTCCTGCCGCTATCTACCTTGAACAGATTGCCCATTGACAGTTCGCATATGAAAATGTGTCATAATGTGGTAAGAGCCTTTTATGGAACTGAAAGAAAAGTAATGGGACGAATTGACATCCCTCTAGAGATTGGGCCGAATACGGATGAAGTTGATTTTCTAGTAATGGATATCAAGCCCTCCTACAATTGTTTATTGGGGAGACCATGGATACACTCGGCAAGAGCGGTGCCCTCTTCATTGCACCAAAAATTAAAGTTAGTGACAGATGGTCGCTTAATAACCATCAATGCGGAAGAGGACATCTAGCGGCAGTTACCAGCAAGACCCTTTATGTTGAGGCAAATGAAGAGGCTATTGAATGTTCTTTCCGCTCTTTAGAGGTCATCAATGCCACCTTTATTTTAGAGGGAAGCAAAGTGTCGGTACCCAAAATGTCTGGAGCCACGAGGATGGCCCTACAAATGATGATGGGGAAAGGAGCATTGCCGGGAAAAGGGCTAGGAAGACAGTTGCAAGGAGAGGTTCAAATCCCAAAACTGATTGAGAAGAAGGACCGCTTTGGCTTAGGCTTCAAGCCAGACCACAAGCACAAGAGGCAGGAAATAGAGAAGCGCCAAGCGAGAAGAAAGGCGCGTTTGAATGGAAGAGAAGTGGAATGGGGACCGATGACATTCCCACCTATATCCAAATCCTTCAAATCAGGAGGATTGCTGATAAAGGAAAGTCATCAAGTTAATGCTGTACACGATGAAGGATTAGAGCAAGGAAGCCTCGAGGGCATTCGCCCTTACGAACCGGGGAACTCTCTGAATAATTGGACTGTGGAAGACCTTCCTGTAGTCTTTAGGAGTTTTTCAGAGTAATTCTCAAAACATGTCTGTTACTCTAGGGCCTAGGAGTAGTAAGATTATATTCGTGAAATAGGCTTATGTTCATCTATAATTATTTAAATAAAACATAACTTTTTATCAATTTAAACGAGTATCGTTCTATTTTTATCGACCAATATTCCTTCAAATTCTAGCAATTCTTATTCTTTTATTCATAGCACATAAACAATCATTCTTTGGTTCATTCTTTGTATATTCTTTCATACCCCCATAGGTCCCTAGATATCAATGATATGAGCGTTGATACTACAACTCCTAATTTCTCTAGCGAGTAAGACATGTGTTTAGAGGAACCTCAGGATTTTGAAGATGTTTAGGATTGTGACGTATCTCTCGATCTGTTAAGAATGGTTAAGCAGAAGGAGAAACAAATCATGCCACATGAGAAAGAGGCAATAGAGAATATAGTTCTAGAGGAAGGGAAGGAGTTGAAAATCGGAACTCTAATTGGCGTGGACACAAGGCATGGTCTAATTGAGTTGCTTTGAGAGTTCAAGGATATCTTCGCCTGGTCATATCAAGATATGCCTGGATTGAGTACTGACATTGTGGTACATCATCTTCCGATAAAACAAGATTGTAATACAGTCCAACAGAAGTAGAGAAGAATGAGGCCAGATATCATTTTGAAGATAAATGATGAAGTCAAGAAACAGTTTGATGCAGGATTCTTGCAAGAAGTGAAGTACTCCGGATGGGTAGCAATATTGTGCCAGTCCCCAAGAAGGATGGAAAAGTACGAATGTGTGTTGATTACAGAGACTTGAACAAAGCAAGCCCAAAAGATAATTTTCCTTTACCCCACATTGACACTTTAGTAGATAACACAGCGGGATATTCATTGTTCTCCTTTATGGATGGTTTCTCAAGATACAACCAGATAAAGATGCATCCAGAGGACATGGATAAAACCACCTTTATAACCTTGTTGGGCACCTTTTGCTATAAAGTAATGCCATTTGGACTAAAAAATGCAGGGGCAACGTACCAAAGGGCCATGGTGAACTTGTTCCACAACATGATGCATAAGGATATTGAGGTATACGTCGATGATATGATTGCCAAGTCCCGTACGGAAAAAGTGCATATTGAGGTCTTGAGAAGATTGTTTGTAAGGTTGAGAAAATTTCAGTTGAAGCTCAATCTAGCAAAGTGTACCTTTGGAGCCAGATCCGGAAAGTTGTTAGGCTTCGTAGTCAGTGAAAAATGAATTGAAGTCGACTCAGACAATGTCAAAGCCATACGAGAATTACCTCCACCACGTATTCAAAAAGAAGTTCGAAGATTCCTAGGAAGGTTGAATTACATTGCTCGGTTCATTTTACAACTAACCGAGAAATGTGATCCTATCTTTCGCCTTCTCAAAAAGCACAATCAAGGTATTTGGGATGGGAAATGCCAGAATGCTTTTGAAAAGGTCAAGCAATATTTGTTGAATGCTCCGGTATTGTCTCCACCCAGCCCAGATAAACCATTAATACTGTACTTATCAGTGTTCAGTAATTCTATGGAATGTGTGCTTGGCCAGCATGATGAGTCAGGGAAAAAGGAGAAGGCAATTTATTATCTCAGTAAGAAGTTCACCGACCGTGAGATGAGATATTCACCAATCGAAAAGTTGTGTTGTCTTGTTGATTTGGACAACTTGGAGATTAAGACAGTACATGCTATACCATACCACTTGGCTCATCTCAAAACTTGATCCGTTGAAATACATGATGGAGTCAACAACTCTAAATGGGAGAATGGCGAGATGGCAAATTTTACTCTCGGAGTTTGATATAGTCTACATAAGTCAGAAGGCTATAAAAGGAAGTGCGGTAGCGGACTTCTTGGCTAGTAGGGCTCTAGAGGATTATGAGCCACTAAACTTCGATTTTCTAAATGAGGAGTTGATGTGTATAGCAATGACTGAAAATTCTTCTTGGAGGTTCAATTTTGATGGGGCTTCTAATGCGATTGGAAATGGAATTGGGCGATCTTGGTATCTCCGAATGGCGATCATTATCCTTTTATGTGCAAGTTGGACTTTGATTGCACAAACAATATGGCTGAATATGAAGCATGTATCATGGGACTTCAAGCAGCTATAGAGCGAGGTATAAAAACTCTAGAAGTATATGGGGATTCGGCGTTGGTTGTTTATCAGCTTAGAGGTGAATGGGAGACAAGTGACCCTAAATTGATTAGTTATCGAAAGGTAGTTTTGGGGTTACTTGAGGAATTTGATAGCATCACCTTCAATTATCTCCCACGAGACAAAAATCAGATGACAGATGCTTTAGCAACCTTGGCCTCAATGATCAAGGCAAATAAAGAAGAAGAAATGAAGCCAATTCAAATGAGTGTTTACGAGGCTCCAGCTCATTGTTTTAACATTGAGAGGGAGGGAAATGACAATAACCCCTGGTATCAAGATATATTGCGATACGTGAGAGATTGTAAATACCCTGAGCAGGCCAGTGAAAATGACAAACGAACCTTGAGGAGGTTAGCTTGCGACTATGTTTTAGACCGAGATATCCTGTACAAAAGACGAAAAGACCAAGTACTTTTGAGATGTGTCGATGCTGTGGAAGCTAAGTTAATTCTAGAAGAAGTTCACGAAGGTGTATGCGGGATGCATGCAAATGGGTTCACGATGGCAAGGCAAATAATGAGGTTTGGCTATTATTGGGCCACTATGGAAGGGGATTGCATCAGTTACCCCAAGAAATGCCATAAGTGCCAGATTTATGGGGATAAAATTCATGCACCACTTTCACCTTTGCATGTTATGACTTCTCCATGGCCCTTTTCCATGTGGGGCATGGATGTTATTGGACCAATATCACCGAGAGCTTCGAATGGACATCGGTTTATCTTTGTAGTAATTGACTACTTCACAAAATGGGTAGAGGCTGCTTCTTATGCGAATGTTACTAAGTCAGCTGTGAGTCGATTCTTGAAGAAAGAGATCATTTGTCGGTATGGAATGCCTGAGAAGATCATATCTGACAATGCATTGAACCTAAACAACAAAATGATAGCAGAAGTTTGCGACCAGTTCATGATTAAGCATCACAATTCTTCCCCCTATCGTCCAAAAATGAATGGGGCGGTAGAAGCTGCCAACAAGAATATTAAGAATATAGTGGGGAAGATGACTGAGACCTATAGAGATTGGCATGAGAAGTTACCGTTTGCACTCCTGGCCTATCGAACATCTGTCAGAACCTCTACTGGGGCAACTCCATTCTCGTTAGTTTACGAGATGGAAGCAGTATTACCTATTGAAGTAGAAATACCTTCTCTTCGAATTTTAACAGAAGTAAAGTTAGATGAAGCTGAGTGGGTTCAATCCCGGTATGACCAGTTGAACTTGATTGAAGAAAAGAGGCTAAAAGCCATTCGATATGGTCAGATGTATCAGAAGCGAATGATGCGAGCTTATGACAAGAAAGTTCGACCAAGAGAATTCCATGAGGGAGACCTTGTACTGAAAAAGATCCTTCCTATTCAAAAGGATTTTAGAGGAAAATGGATGCCGAATTGGGAAGGGCCGTATGTCGTGAAGAAAGCTTTCTCTGGTGGTGCATTGATCTTAGCAGAAATGGATGGGAAAAGTTTACCTAGTCCAGTGAACTCGGACTCAGTTAAAAAATACTTTGTCCAAAGAAAAAGAGAATCTAAGGTGAAAACCCGCAAAGGGCGCCTTGAAAAAAAAAATCAAAAACGGAGAGGCCAAGGTGAAAACCCGCAAAAGGCACCTTGTGACCAAAAGGTTTTTGAGTTGAAAACTTGTAAGGGCAGCCCAAATTTTGAAGAGTACACAGTGATCTTGCTACAAACTGGGGCATCAACAGAGTACTTGGGATTTTTTAAACACATTTTGAACTCAAGAAAGACTTCATGGAGCTAGTGTATAGGCACTCAAGCGGTGATATCTGGAGGATCTAACTTCTATCTTGTTTTCCATCTTTAGATTCTATTCCTTCCTAAAGATAGGCCTTTGGATTAATTTCCTTTGTATTCTTTCTTCTTAATTCATTCAAATCCAATTATTCTTAAAGATTTATTCATCTTCCATGTTGCATTGAAATAATGATAGATGAACTAAATATGTTTACAAACGAAGTTTTGCGTATTACTCTGAAATTTCTAGACAATACAAGAAACTAAAATAGGACAATTGTTCGAGAAATTCACGTAAGTAAAGGATGAAGGAACTCGAGGAATTTCTTTTATCCAGTCTAAATGGAAAATGAACAAAATCAATGATTCAATTTTAAGAAAAGATTGTTTTACAGACATCCTCAGTGGATCGTAGCATTGGAGGAAGGATACAGGCCTACAGGTTGAGCAAGAATAATGCTTTGAAAAGATAAACGAAGGAATGAGTGGTGACGTCTAGGATTGGGGTCATATTCGTAAAATTTTGCATCATAACATGTTTAATTAGGAACATCCGACTCATTTCGATCATGGCATCCTAATTATCAGGCATAATCATTCTCTGAATGACGCGCCTTAATCCTTTAGCGATGAGGGTAATAGGCCACACATAGCGATCTCGCCTTGGATGTTTATGCTGAAGCGGATCCAAGATGGTTTGGCATCCTTGTGTTTACAAGGAGCAAATCGAAGACATAGCTGATTTGGCTTTCACGTGATTACGATGAAGCAAATCTAAGATGATTTGTCGTCTCGTATCGTCGAGAACGAATCAAGTTTGGTATCTTCACTTTGATGGAGAGCGGACACATAGCGATCTTACCTTCGATGATTTCACCAAGCGGATCCAAGATGGTTTGGCATCCTTGTGTTTACAAGGAACAAATTGAAGACATAGCTGATTTGGCTTTCACGTGATTACGATGAAGTAAATCTAAGTTGATTTGTCGTCTCTATATTGTCAAAGAACGAATCGAAGTTTGGCATCTTCACTTTGATGGAGAGCAGACACATAGCAGATCTCGCCTTCAGACAATTTCACTGAAGCAGATCCAAGATGGTTTGGCATCCTTGTGTTCACAAGGAACAAATTGAAGACATAGTTGATTTGGCTTTCACGTGATTACGAGAAAGCAAATCTAAGATGATTTTTCATCTCTGTATCGTCAGAGAACGAATCGAAGTTCGGCATCTTCACTTTGATGGAGAGTAGGCACATAGCAGATCTCACATTCGGATGTTTATGCTGAAGCGGATCCAAGATGGTTTGGCATCCTTATGCTTACAAGGAGCAAATCGAATCATAGTTGATTTGGCTTTCACGTGCTTACGTTAAAGCAAATCTAAGATGATTTGGCATCTCTGTATTGTCAGGGAACAAATCGAAGAAATAGATCTGACATTCCTGTGCTTACAGTGAAGCAGATCGAAGATTTCAGCATGGCATACCTGTGTTTATAAGGAACAAGTTGAAGACAGCAGATTTGGCATCCCTGTGTTTATGGGGAACAGATCGAAGAAGCAGATCAAGAACTCAAGACTCGGCGAGCCCGGGCAAAATTGGTCCTTTTATAGTCTTTGCTCTATTCTTGTTACACAACAACAAGCAAAGAGGGGCAGCTGTATGGCCCAAATTTTGCCCGGGGCCCAATAAAACCAAACCCAAATAAATATAACTCAACTACCCAATTAAAACCCAATACAAACCCAAACTTAGCCCAAAACACTAACCCAACCCCCTCCCAAAAAAAAAGAAAAAAAAGAAAAAAAAACCTAATCCCCCCTACTCCACCACCATAATTAGCCATCCACCCCCATTTTGCTCCACTTGCCTACAATGGAAAAGGCAAATAAATTAAAAAAAAAAAGAAGAACAAGTTGTAAAAGCTTATAAAAAGCCACAATCTCAATGTAAGGGGGGGATTGGAGAGAGGAATCTATTGTATTTTGGAGAGAAGAGATTTTTTTTTTGAGATTCAAGAGGGGATTTTTCTTTTTTCTTTTAGATTCAAGAGCAAAAAAATCAGTATATCAATAGCAATCAAAAAGGTTCAAAGGGTTTCATTATATTCACTCCAATCGTAGTAAGAAATAAGGGATAGAATCAAAGCTGCGCGTTTTGGGTCAAAGGGCTATTGTCCGTTTTAGTCCTTCCCGGTTATTTGCGTGTACGAATTAATCCCCTCTTCTTTTTACGGATTTGCCCCAAAATATTGCTCTCAGATTCGATTATGTCCTTCCTATTATTTTTTTCATTGTTTCTGTTTACCTTATTTATATTATTATGTTTGCATTTATCTCTTATTTCATTCTAATACTAGTATTGTTAGCACTTCTATTATTTTAACTATTAATTAATGTATGCTTATTATATATGTATGTATGTACATTTCTATATATAAGTATTATTTTTATTACGTCATTTTAATATTACTATTATATCATATTTACTTTCTTCATTTTAATATTATTATTATTATTATTATTATTATTATTATTATTATATATTAGTGTGTATTTTTATGTACATATATGTATGTATATACTTTTATATGTAGTATTGTTTTTAAATTTAATATTTTTATTTGCTCTTTGTATTTCTATATTATTATTATTATTATTATTATTATTATTATTATTATTATTATTATTATATGGTAGTGTGTATTTGCATTATATGTATATATATATATTGATATATAGTATTATTTTTGTTTACTTTACTTTAATATTATTATTACCTTCATTCCACTATTATTATTACTATTATTATATTTTACTATCATTATTTTTCATAATATATATGCTCTGTTTATATTATTATTACTATAACTACTATATTTTTTTACTACCTCTATTATATATTACTAATATATTATTACTACTATTATTCTTTATTATTATCATCACTTGTTATTCTCATCACTATTATTATAATTTATTATTGTTACTTATTATTTTATTATTATTATCTAATATATCATCATTATCATTATTTTCATTATAACTTAATAGATGATTATTATTATTATTATTATTATTATTATTATTATTATTATTATTATTATTAGCACTACTTTTATTACTATTATTTAATATATTATTTTACTATTATCGTCATATTGTTACTATTACTATTATATTATTATGTTATTATATCTTTTACTATTATTATTGTTGTATTTTCTATTATTGTTATTATATTTTCTTTACTTATACGTTATTATTTTATGTTAACTAATTTGATAACTGTATATTTTTAGCATATTTATTTTATTTACATATCATTACTTTTATTATTATTTCATCATCTATTCTATTTATAGTTTTTTAATAATTTCAAACATTTAGCTTATTCATTATTTCCTTTCTTATTATTTATTCGACTCATTTATCTTACCTTCGTATTTATCGTTAGTATTCATATTTGTGTTTATGTTTATCTTGTTATGGTTATCAATTTTATTTGTTATGCATTCTTTATTATCTCGTTTCATTACGAATTTAGGTTTTATCCAACCCGATAGTGATTCTTTCACTAAAGTAAATATTTCAGTATTTGGTAATCCGAGACAATCGTGCCCTAACTTCTTGGGTTTCGATTTTTATTTTTTTCTCACGTTTAACCTAAATAACGGCATATTCTTTTAAATCATAATACAAGTGTTAAATAAAATACTTACTCTCGATATTTGAGGTGTTGTGTCCTAACTCTTTGGATATGACATCTTATTACCTCGAGATAAGATTTTTTTTTTGCAAATAAGGCGATGCTTGGTGTTTAGAAATTTCGAGAAAGTAGTGCCCTAACTTATTGGGTTGCCACTTTTCTCGTTGAATTCGAATAATTAAGCACCCTCCTAAGTTTTTTAAAGGTTTTCTAAATGCAAGCTACTATCTTGGAATTTCAAAGCAATATGTCCTAACTTATTGGATATAGCGTTTTGCTGTTTCGAAATAGGGATTTCAAAAAAGGAATAACTTAATGCCAATACTTTGACGCTAGTGAATCCCAATTTTCAAAGTTAAAATATTTTAAAGAGGACTACATCTTAAATTTTTTCTTCCAACATTAAAGACATTTGATAATCAATTAGGTACCAATTTTTGGGAGTTACGAGGTGCTAATCCTTCCTAAATGACGTAATCGACTCGAACCCGTTCTTTTATTTCGTGGACCAAAACTAATGATTTTAAAACAAAATGTTTTAAAGGTGATCCAATCACACCTAAAAAGATTGGTGGCGACTCCCGTTTTCATTTTTAAAATCGATTCCCATTTTCCAAAGCTCAATTTGAAAATGGTTTCGACATAGTCAATTTGGGAATTTCTTAGTTAAGGAAAGCTAAGGTAGTGAATGTAGACAATTAAGGCCGAACCACTATATAATACTTGGGTCATTTTATTTTTTCCTTTTTCTGAAGATATTTCAATACACTAATTCATCCCCTCTTGGTGTATTTCAATCTCAAAAATTGTGTCTATTGGTGTTTAATGTCTTTGGATGCCTCCTAAGTGTGCTCCCTATCGTTCTCTTAGTCATAATGTCAAGGCTATCCTTGTAAGGTAAGTAATATAGCGAATGTGTAGTCTCTTAATAAACTTGTTCAAGAACTAGTTGAGTAAGATGCATGTGTGGTTTCGTTTGTCGAATTAACTTATTAATTACTGCTTTTGGATGTATGTTAATTATTATTCATATTAGGCATAGTTAAATTTGTTGATAAATGACAATTAGTGAGTTGGATTAAAATATGGAATTAGTTAAATTGATGAATATGTTTTGAATATGAGAAAGATATGAATGTATGCTTGAAACGGTATAATGTGAATAAAGATATAAGATTTGAACATGGTATGTGGCTTGTATGAACCTCGTGAATGCTTAGGATACAAATGACATGTTATTAGGGCTATTATAGTTTAAATGCTGGTATTAGATGTCCTACCAATGGTATTTCGTTGAGAAATGTTTAAGTTGCAATCGTTACGGTAAGTTAAAGTTTATATTTAATACAAACTTACTAAGCTTTACGTAAGCTTACCTTGTGGTGGTTTTTCTTCCTTGTAGATCATTAAATTTGAGCTATTGATTAGATTGCTTTTGGAGATTACATTATTCGACAAGTTATCCAATAACTAATTATTCACTTTGATTTGGTTATAAGTGACATGTAAATAGGGTTTTTTGTATATATATGTTATAAGCATTATGGATATGTTTTGTGTCATTTGAAGTATGAGATGTATATGTTGATGTAAATCTCAATTAGTATTTTGTTTGATTGTGGTGTGTGATAACAATGATATGTCTTTGGTTTTGGCTAATATATGTACATTTAAGTGCTTTTTGTTTATTTGGTTATTGCTTTATGAAAGTGGTTGATAATTTGGTACAATGAATGTGAATGAAAGGAATGAAATGGCATGTTGGTATGAATTTAAGTAAGAACTTGTGATTATTGGATGTGAGTTTAGATATATTTTGAATTGTGATGCCAGTGAGGGCATATTGGTAATGGACATAGGTTGAATGATTTTTGGTATGTTTGAATATGTTTTAAGCATGTGCAAGTGATTTGAAATGGTCTGGCTTGGTTTCTAAGAAAGGAGTGATGAATTGCCTTGATTTAGAAGTCATATTTAGTGCACACTGCCTAGGACACGGGCTGTCACACAACCATGTGTCATACACGGTCACTCCACATGACCATATGACCTATTAAATTTTGGTGCAAGTTTGTTCCACATGGTTATAGATTGTTACACGGCCTGGAGACATGGTCGTGTGACCCTACTTTGAATTACACACTGCCAGGCACAAGGTCTGGGGATACAGTCGTGTGACCCTATTTTCAAACTGTACACAATTTGGCCACATGACCATGTTCCTAAGCCACACAACCTGGGTTCTGTCACACGACCGTGTGACCCCTGTTTTTAGTTTTTTCTACATTTTTCTATTTTGTTTCATATTAGTCCCTAATTGTTTCCAAATTGATTTTTAAGTTATGTATACTTGATTTAAAGCTCGTTTTTGTATGAATGTCATGAATGAATAGTATTTAAATTAATGTTTGATTTGCTTTTATGATATATTGGGATTCGTTATTTATCGTAATACTTCATAGCCTTAATCCGGTGATGGAGACAGGTTAAGGTGTTACATTGACCATCAATATTTATAAATTATGTTAATCTAGTCTTGATCCTAGAAAAAATAATCATCAACATCAACACATTGTGTAATTTGATTTTTCTTTTTACAATTTTTCTTTTCTTTATAACATTAAGGGTTAATTTTAAAAGAATGAGAAAAGATGAAAATTCTTATCTTGAATTTTTGGGTGTTTTTATTTTATTTACGTTTTCAATAAAATTTAGCTAATAAAGTTATTTTTTTAGCTTTTTAGGTGAAAGGATCACATAGAAAAGTAAAGTTACAAAAAAGATCAAATTACACAATGTGTAAATGTTGAAGGTTAGATTTTCTATAATCAATGTTCAATTGACACAATGTATAAATGCTGTGTAGAGACCCAAATTTGATCGGGCCCACTTTACAACTCTGAACCCAAACTAAACCTAGCCCAAAAGCCCATAACTTTAACTTTCAGCAAAAAAAGAAACCCTAGCCTAAGAGCTGCCGCCGTTCCTCCTCGGGCGCACCACCCACGCTTCGTCCCGAGGCTTGACTCCTCTGCTCCATCCCATCACCTCCTTCAAAGCCTGCAAAGAGAGCAAAAAGAGAAACGAAAGTAGCAGCCATAACAGAGGCTGAAACAATGATAAAACAGTAGCAAGGACAAGAGCATACAGAGAGCAGAACCTAGACATAAACAGTAACGAGGAATAATATTGTATTGTTATTTTTCAGCTATAAAGCCACTAAAAAACGGATGTAAAAGGGGGAGGATTTAAGCAATCAAAGAAAACAAAGGTTGAGTTTTATTTCCTTTTTTCGTTTCTTTATTTTTTATTTTCCTTTTTTGTTCAAAAAATCAGTTTTAAAACAAAAAAATAAAAAAGAAGAAAGGGGACTTACTTGAACTTCGGAGCCGCGACATCGGAGCCCTACTCCGTCGTTGAAATCGGCTCTCAAAAAGGAAAATGGGGGTCTCTCCTTTCATATTTTCGGGTTAAGAAAATAGGGCCTTCGGTCGCCCCCAAAATCGGGGTCAAAAGACCCCATTCGCGCAACCCCGACCACCACCTACGGTGGCTCCATGGCTGCGGCAATGATGGGTATAAACCCTAGCAAAAGGGGAAATGAGGGAGAGAGAGCTAAGGAACTCTCTGTTTTTGCTTTTCAAAATAGGGGCTGGAAACACAAAATAAGGCCTGCACTTTAACCCGTTTAACAGGCCTAATATGTGCCTTTTAATTGAAAATAGGGGAATTGTGAATTAGGTCCTTCTCATTTGCGCAAACATTCAATCATGCCACATTTATTTCACTTCCTTTTTAATTTGGCTTTGAAACTTACGCATATTAGCAATTCGGTCCTATTTCTTTTTATTTTATTATTTTTGCCTCGAATTTCTGTCTAGAGTTCAAATTAGCCCCTTTTCGTCCTTTTCTTTTATATTTTATTTTATCATTTGATATTATGGTATTATAATTGTATTTTATTCTCTTGCATATTATTTAATATTATTATTATCACCTTCATTCCATTATTATTATTGCTATTGCTATGTTTTTGTTGTTTATATTTTATTTATATTATTAGTATCATTGTTATTCCTTAGTTTATTATTATTATTATTATTATATCATTTTATGTATTTATCTACATTATTATTATTATTATTATTATTATTATTATTATTATTGAACATATCATGCATTTTAAATTATTACCAATTTTAAATATTTTATATATATCATTTCATTTAATCATCATATGTAGTATTTATTTTAGATTTTATACGTATCTTGGTATTTTAGATTATTACATATATACCTATATATATATTTTTTATTTTAAACATTTTTCTATGCATCATCTTACATCAAATTTCTTTTTCATGTTATTCTTTCTAAATATTTTGTATGTCATTTGAACTAAATTCTATTTTAAAATTTTTATATATTACTTAGTTACATTATTTTATATGAAAATTATTTTAAACTCTTTTATTATCTATTGTAAACCTTTATTATTATTAATTTTAAGACTATATAGGTATTTATTTAAAAAAACTTTTATAAATATTATTTTGGATATATATATTTTTATTTTTGAACAATATTTATTTAAAATTTTTCTTTTACACATTTTAAGCTCTTTGGTAAATTATTTTAAAGTGTTCTTGTTATTTTATTTTTATTTTTTGTATTATTCATCTTATTTCATTTAACATATTGTTTATTTGAAGTTTGCTTTATATATGTTACTTTATTTTATGCCCAAGATATTATATATATTAATTATTATAAATTGTTTTATATTCTTTACTTTAAATTGCCTTTTCATTTTAAAATTGTTTTATGTATTATTTATTTAAAACTGTCTTATTATTTTGAATTGTTTTATGCCTCCTTTTTAGAGCTCAATTTATTTATTTTATTTATCACCCATTATAAGTTATTTCCTTATATTATTACATATTTTATACTTATATATACATATATATATATATATATATATATATGTGTGTGTATGCATCATTTGATCTAAAATTTTTGTAAATAAACGTATCATCTTTTCTTAAATCATTTTATATATTATTGATTTTAAAGATCCATTTTCACTTTATTTACTTTTAAAACTTAGTTATTATCATGTTAAATAGTTTTTATATTTTATTCGTTTTAATTTTCTTTATGCTATATATTTTAGATTATCACATATGTTATTTCATTCATTTATTTATTTTTTCTCCTTGATTACTAATGTTAACATTTAAATAATGCATGTTGAGTGATTATTGTTATTGCGTGTACCTTAATTCATTCACTTGCATATTTATATTTGTCGTACATTTGTGATGTTATTCTTGTATTATTATTTCATGGTCTATACTCCCTTTCATTTTGTTTCGTTTAAATCATATCGTGCATCTACCTCAAATGTATTTGTCCAAACATTGACCGTTTTAATCCAAACAAATGATACACGTCGCTTAAGTATCACACTTGCTATGGTTTTAAAAACAAAATTTTCTAAATAAGGCAATGTCTTGCGTTTTGGAATATCAAAGAATCGTGCCCTAACTTACGGGGTTTCGATTTTTCTCGTTAATTCTAAATAGCCAAGTATCCTTTTGAGTTTTGAAACACATAGAATTCCAATTAAAATTAAAGACAAACTTGCGCTCGGGCGTTCATGGTATCGTGTCCTAACTTACGGGATGTGATACTCTGATACCTCGAGACAAGGAAATCTTTAGCAATCATTTTGAGCTAATTCGAGCATTTTCAAAATCGACAGCGACATAAAAAGGGATCGTAAAAATTAGAAACAAGGCAATATTTTGTGTTTGGAAATTTCGAGAAATCGTGCCCTACGTGCTGGGTTTCGATTTATCGTTTGACCGAACAACCGAATATCCTTTTTAAAAGTTCAATGCATGAGTTTTGTAAATCATGAGATGATTTTGGTATCGAGGGTTTGAAATGTCGTGTCCTACATGTTGGATGTGATATTTTATTTCTTCGGAACAAGAGAATATTAATATCCACCTCGAGTTATACAAACATTCATAAAAATGGATGGCATTTCAAAATTTATTTTAAATCTTTTCAATTTTCGACATTAAGACATTAATTAATCAATTAGGTACCAATTTTGGGCGTTACGAGGGTGCTAATCCTTCTTCGTACGTAATCAACTCCCGAACCCGTTTCCTCAAATTTCGCAGACCAAAATTGTTGTTTTAGTAAACCAAAATATTTTATTAAAATGACCAAACTTCTTGGTGATCCGATCGCACCTAAACAAAAAAGATTGGTGGCGACTCCAAATTTTTGTTTATCATTTTCAAAACGAAAGTCGATCCCCGTTTTTTAAAAAAATGGTTTCGACATGCTGAGGGTTAAAGTTGCTATTGTGCCAATTTTAAAAGTCGCTACTATTAGCCAGCCCGTGATAAAAAAAGAAAAATTTTAATAGTTGCATCATTATTTTGTAATTTTTCATTGTTGGGTGGCCAAAATTTTTTATTATTAGTAATTAAGTGATTACTAGTGTAAATTTTTTTTTGGCTAGAGGTTACTAACGTAGTTTACCCAAGTAATATTAGGGTTCTGATTTTGTTACGTTGTTACTATGTTTATCCTTGCTTAATACTCTTTTCTAATCTATCAAGTGGCATTCTACGATTAATTGTATTGCAATTTCAGTGTTCTTGGCCATCGATATTTGTCATCATTTATTATAATAACATTTATTATATTTGTAATCAAGAAAAATACGACACAATACGTCTACAAATTAAAGCCCTGCCCCATGCACATACATGTAATAAAGTACAAAATGTGTGGGATCAGAAAGATTAGGAAAATGCTCAACTTGGAACTCTGACCATGTGACCGTAGCAGTTACAACCCAACACGGAACATAAATGGTATTTGATGCAATCGGTCTTGCATATGTCCTTTGGAAAGTAATGCCAGCAGCCTGTGTACTTAATGGCAGCAAATTGGTCTATTGCATGCAATAATTGAAGACATCATGAGAACCCTTTTTTCTCTAACTTAATCACTACAGGAAAATAGGGCTTTAGCGGCGTTTTTAGCTGCGTTTTGTCAAAAAACGCCGCAAAAATTTTAAAATACAGAGCAATAGCGGCGTTTTTTTAAAACGCCGCTAAAAACAGAGCAACAGCGGCGTTTTAGTAAAAAACACCGCTAAAAACAGAGCAATAGCGGTGCTTTTGGTAAAACACCGCTAAAAACAGAGCATTAGCGGCGCTTTTGGTAAAACGCCGCTAAAAATCAGAGCATTAGCGGCGCTTTTGGTAAAACGCCGCTAAAAACCGAAGCATTAGATGCGTTTTTGGTAAAACGCCGCTAAAAGTCATATAACCTCTAAACCCCCAAAAAAATCATAAACACTAATCTATTACCCCTAAAACAATAATTATTAAAATTTATGGTTATACAATATATTAAATATTTTCTTCTATAATCGTAAAAGAGATAGTATTGAATTTAAAATATTAAATTAATTATCATTATAGTTTAAGATATATATTGGTTTAGGGTTTAAGCGGGTTTATGAGTTAACTATGGTTTAAGATATACAGTTTAGGAGTTAACTAGTATTTGAAGGTTTATGATGAATTATGGGTTTAGGGATTATGATTTAGGGTTTAAAGGTTAGGGTTGAAGTTTACAATGGGACAATTATTAACTTCTTAAGAGATAATTTCCTTTCCAGATTTTTACATGGGATGCTATTAAGAAAGGGTGATTTTGAATGTCGAATTAGCATTTGTTGAACTATGTATAATTTCCAAGCTTATATAACATAGAAATATCTTACAAAGTGGACATTATAACTAGAGTGTTCCAATAGAGAAATTGTTTTATTAAAGTTATGTAACTTTGTATAAATAATAATGCTATTGTGTATTTTTATCTATTTTTTTGTTTAAATATATTTAGATTCAATAGAATGTCTCAAATAAAATATGTTAAAAATTAAGTTTAGGTTAAGGGTTTAAGGAAATGATACTATGAGCTAGAAATTAACGAAGAACATTTGGATTTTACTAAGATTCATGCTATTTTGTATATACTCATATTATTTAATATAAGAATATAAACATATATATATATATATATATATATGTGTTTTAATTTGTACTACACTAACATTGGCCACACGAATTCCCAAAAATATGTTTACAATTATGGTTTAAGGTTAACAGTTTTTAAAGTACTTTATAGTTTAGGCTTTATGGTCTAGGAGTTATGGTTGGTTTAAGGGTTCTTGAATGGTTTTGGGGTTTAAAGTTTGGGGTTAGGGGTTTTGTGCTTGCGGTTTAAGGTTTAGGGTTTAGAGTCTCAGGTTTAGGGTTTTAAATTTAGAGTATAATTTTGGATTTTAATTTAGAAGATAAATGTATATAAGATAAATATATATAAATTATTATTTTAATATATATATATATATATATATATATATATATGAAAAGTGGTTTAGTGTGCAATTATGGTTTAATGATTTCCTGACATATGCGAATTTATCGGGTTGGAGTACCAAAGAACGTTATGCTTGTCCTTGTTGTGCTGCTCAAACGTGTTCACAGTGGTTATATAATGGGAAGAAGTTCTACTATATGGGGCATCGTCAGTGGTTAGATGAAAATCATAGATATAGATTTCAGAAGGCTTTATTGGACGGTACTGAAGAGTTGAAAAAAGCTCCTGAGCAGACCATTGGATCTGAAATCTTATTCATGTTAAAAGATATGGATTTCAGTTATGAGAACCTGAATCAACCATCTAACAAGCAAACAAATATACGATCGAGGGATGAATCTGATGATGAATCTGACGAGGAGGATGACTCTAATGAGGCGGACTTGTGGAAGAAAAGAAGTATTTTTTTTGAGTTGCCTTATTGGGAGCATCACATATTACGCCACAATCTTGATGTGATGCATATTGAGAAGAATGTCTGCGAGAACATCATCCGGACAATTTTGAACGTCGATTGTAAATCAAAAGATAATCTTCAGAGTCGACTTGATTTAGTTCACATGGGAATTAGGCATGATCTTCATCCCCAAGTACTTTCTAATGGAAAATATTGGTTGCCGCCTACAATTTTTACAATGTCAAAGGAAGAGAAAGAAATGTTCTGCACGGTGTTGAAGGATATAAAGGTTCCGGATGCGTATTTATCAAATATATCTCGATGTGTAAGTCTTAAAGATCGAAGACTATATTTATTAAAATCACATGACTATCACATCCTGATGCAAGATCTACTTCCAGTTGCTTTACGGTGCTGTATGTCAAAGAAGGTAACGTCCTGTATAATTGAGCTGTCCAATATAATGAAAGCAATTTGTGGCAAAGTTCTGAATGTTGAAAAACTTGAAAAAGTACAAGATCGAGCTGCTTTGACATTATGCAATTTGGAGAAGATCTTTCCACCTTCCTTCTTCACTATTATGGTGCACCTTGTCATTCATCTTCCTCGTGAAGCAATAATTGGTGGGCCAGTTTTCTATCGTTGGATGTATCCAATTGAAAGGTGCTAATTTATTTCAAAGGCATTCACCTTTATACCTATAGTTACCAGTTTTGATGATGTTGTATATGGTGTTTAGGTTCCTAAGCAAATTGAAGTCTTATTGCCGTAACAAGCGTTATCCGGAAGGATTAATTGCTGAAGGCTACTTGGCAGAGGAGTGTATGACATTCTGTTCTAGATATTTAGATGTTGAAACAAGATTGAATAGACCAAGTAGAAATGCCAGACTCAATGATCCTAACTTGGACAAAACTTATTTATTTCAAAGTTATGGAGAACCAATCGGCAAAGTTGAAATTGTAGAATTAGATGACCGATCTTGGATACAAGTACATAGATATGTTCTTTTCCACCACGATGCACTTGAACAATTATGCAAGTAAGTTCTAGAATATGATAAATATTCTTCTTTTTTTGATTTGTTTATTTTTTAACGAATTAAACATGTGTTTAACATAGTGAGTACAAACAAATCTTAAGATCTCGTCCACGCTCACGAAGATTACAACATCGCAAGATTAATAGGTTATTCGCAGAATCTTTTCATGAATGGTTAAGCCAAACGGTATGCAACTCAACATTTTATTGACAAATAATAATGTTTTCTCATAACATTTATAATTACTCAATTTACTTTCGATTCAATAGGTTTGGAGTGGGAATGTCGTTAATGACGAAGTTAAATGGCTTTCCCAAGGTCCGAATCGAGCAGTAAAAAGATATAGTGGCTTCATCATAAATGGATTCAGATTTCATACCAAATATCGCGAGAGATTGAGGAGAACTCAAAATTGTGGAGTAGTTGTTAATTCTTTAATTACAAGTTACGCTAGTGCTAGGGACAGTAATCCTGTCGAGGGAAATGTGGAGCATTATGGACTTCTAACCGACATTATTGAGTTGGATTATTATGGAAAATGGAAAGTTGTCTTATTTCGATGTGATTGGGCTGATGCTAATACTGCTCGCGGAATTAAAAATGATCAGTTTGGTTTTACAAGGGTGAATTTCTCTCGATTAATTCACACTGGAGAACATTTGATAGACGAGCCGTATGTATTTTCTTCTCAAGTTAAACAAGTTTTTTACTCGAAAGATCCAATTGATGAGGGTTGGTACGTTGTACTCCGAAACACCCCTAGAGACTTGTTTGACATGGGGAATGTAAGTAGAGATGACATCGTTGAAAGATCAGAAACTTTGCCTTTTCCAGAACAAGACTTAGATGAAAATATCCTTAGTACTAGTACACAATTTCAATGGGTTCGTCAGGATGTAGACGAAGATATTTACGATTTATGATGTAGTAAGATTTTATGATTTTTTATTTATATGTAATGTTATAATTTTAACATTGGTCATGTTATATAATTTAACTATTTTATATTTACTATTGTTGTTATTTCTTACTAAAATTTTATCTATTTTATGTGTTGCAGGAAAAATGCCTAGAAGAAGATTGAGAGATCTTAGTATTGTACAGAATACTACAAATTCAGAAGAAGTAAGTACTGAACAGCAGACAGTTGTTGGATCTTCAAGCGTGCCGGAGACACTTGACAAGTCTGTGGAATTTTAAAGTAATGTTAAGTTTATTTTACAAATTGTATTAAATTTTATTACTAATTTATTTTTAAATTTCAATATAGTAATAATTTATTATTTTTCAGCTGTAAATGGTGGGACGCGCAGAGGTCGAGGACGTATGCTCCTAATGATTTATATAACTTAAATTTCATCGAGCGTGTCAAAGTAACTAGAAGCAACCATGGTCACTGTTGGACAAGAAGCTCAACTTTTAGCAGTGTTTGGGCATTATAGCACGAAATGCCAATATGTTGCCCATCAACTACGAATCATGGCATAACATGCCCGATAGCAATAAAAATCAAGCTCTCTAATATTAAGGTAACAAAACGTTAATGTAATTATAATACTTTGGTTTAAGTTTCATTTATATTTACTTCCTAAACTTGTGTTTTTAGGATAGGTTTGCTTTAGAGGTCTCGATGCCTATATTAAGAAGGCATTGGGTAAAAAATGGAGAGACAATAAAAGCATTTTGAAAAAGAATATTTTAAAAACCCATAAGCCTCAAGAAAAATTGCAAAATGTCCCACCGGAATTTGAGGTACCAATGGGAAGATGCGGTTCGATTTTAGAATTCGAAGAAAGGAGAGGTATTATGTACTTGCAAACTGTTATAAATTTTTCGGTTTATAGTATTTACTATATACGTAATAATAATTTCATTATGTAGGACCGTGAGCGAGTTGGAACAAGCAGCGAGCAAAAACAAAATTTACGCTTACCGGTAGTGTCGAAAAGTTTTGCTTGTGTAGCTCAAGCAGCGGTACTATGGATTTATTAAATCTATCAAGTATTAATAACTTTTTACTATTAAATAATATTTTTACTACTATATTGTAGGAAGCCTCGTCTGGTCAAAAGTTGGGCGCCTTCAACTTTTTGACATTACGCATATGAGAAAAAGATGGAACTCCGATGTCATCCGAGGTGCAGAAATTATGGTATATTTACTTAATAAAATTGATTCATTATAAATATTTATAATATTTAATTATAATGTTTTAATTAAATCGTTTTATTATTTTATTTTAAATAATGTTATGTTGTATTCCTTTTATTATATATTTCGTTTCTAACTCTTTAAGCGATTTATTAGGAGAAACTAAAAGATAAGAAGGCGAGTATGAAGCATCGCTTGATTGATAGTTCTGTTAATTTTGAGGATATTGATAATGTAATTATTAATGAAGTTTTGGGTCTGAAAGGTATGGTCGGGTTAGATTTCAAGGATCCGTGTTAACCCGACCAATATTTTGGATCCACCTCGCACCAATACATGCCTTAGGAGTCAAAGTCAAGTGAAGTTCAGAGGTTAAAAGATCGATAGTTCAGATACAAGCTAGCACAGATGAGCAAATTTCTCAACTTAGAGCGGAGGCGAGAGCGAGGAGGCGGAGGCGGAGCGAGGAGGCGAGCGAGCAGAAATACAATGAACTCCAAAGAATGACTTGATCTATGATGACTATGTTCCAGCAATTTCAAAATTCGCCATCATAGACATTTGTTTTCTTGTAACTTTTAACATTATTTTAAGAATATTTTGAATATTCATTTACAATTTATATAATATATTTTTCGTATAATTTTGTATTATTTAAATTTGCGTGTTTTGGTTGGATTTCATGGTATATTTGCTATTTTTGATTGAATTTCTTCCAGGAGGGTTGGATATAGGTGCAAAAATACATATTGCAAAACTGGGCAAATTAGCGGCGTTTTTTAAAAAAGCGCCGCTAAAGGTCCTGGTCTTTAGCGGCCTTTTTTTCTAAAAAACGCCGCTAATTTTTGTGGCGCTGCATATAGCGACGTTTTTCGCGGCGCTTGGGAAGGCGTCGCTAAAAGTATTAGCAGCGCTTAAAAACGCCGCTAAAGGCAAAAAAAACGCCGCTAAAAGTCTTTTTTCCTATAGTGAATTTTCGAATCTTTTCTGTGCTAATTGTACTTTTAATATCATTGCTTTACCGACAGTTTCTTGGTATGTTCTTTTTTTAAATGTTAATCCCTGTTGATTTATATGAAAATGCCACTAGTGAACTCTCCTATTTAGCTGTTATTAAGTGAACAACACTAAAACAATGCATAAGTTAACTCATTCATATGCAAAAATCATAACTTCACAATTATAAACTTAATCAGTTAAACTTAATCAATTAGTATTTTACGTATTAAATATTTGTTTAAAAAATCTAAGTGATTTGTTATTATGTTATTCTGAAGTGAATCATAGAATTTTACGGAGTGTTAGAGCTTATGCTATGGAAGTTTCTTCAATGTTTTAAGTTAATGAAAGAAAATGTGATTATAGCTTGAGAGAATAGTTTTGTAGAGCAATGGTAGCTTTTATGGTTATACCTTAAAATTACTATATCTAAGCCTTCTTTTAATGACACTCTTTGGGTGTTGTTTTCAAAAATAAAATGTGCGAGTAAGGTGATAAAAGCTGTTTGCCTTTGATTGGTTGAGGTTGGTGTCATTTTCTTTGCAGCATTGCATGTCCAAGTCTTTTATATTACAATAGTAAAATTTTGATACAAAATTTAATCTATCAGGATTTGTCGTATCATAACATAAAAAATAAGACAATAACAAAATTAAATGTGAAAGCGTACTAAAATCTATCAATATGTTGAAATCTTTAAGTCTTGTGGCTTCGATCTTTCAAACTAACACACAAGTATTTTAGAGATAATGACTCTCTCTTTTCTAAAGATAGGAGATCAAAAAAGTTAGTATGTGTAATTTGGGATCACAATCCAAATTTATAACTTTGTACATTAACTTTAATTTCTAATTAACATATCATCAATTAGAAATTAATTACTAAAGTATCTACACATATTTAGCTCATACTTTATGTAATAATTAAAGCCTAATAAACTTTAACCAAATTAGATCACTGTTAATTTAAACTATCCTTTTATAATAGTAAATAGTAACTTCTAATTATTCTTATTATATATATATATATATATATATATATATTTGTGTGTGAAGTTCATATTTTCTAACACTTTCAAAAGGATTAAATAATTTTTTATTTTAAAAAGATAAAAGTACAATTTTATTATATATTAAATTTCTTTATTTATAAGATAATTATATTGAAAATTTTACTTTTAAAAGTGAAGAAAATGTAATTCCACTATATATAGGGCCAAGAACTTGCCTCCCCAACTCCTCCCCTCAGATTCACCTTTGCCAATAAATTCCACAGTTGATCCTCGTATTTGTTTTATCATTTAAAACAATTTTAGTGCATTTTTTTTATAAAGAAATGCCATTTGAAGTCAGAAGCATATGAGATCATTTGAAAGATCATTTTTATTACTTTAATAACAAAGCTTTAATTTGGGGTTTTAACTAATACTATCATCTACCCCGAACTTTCCTCTTCAATTAAGTCATCCTAAGACTAAAATATATTAGGGTAAGATACCATTCAATTATACCTAAAATAAAATAAAAAAATTTGTAATTTAAGTAACTCATGTTACACAATTTGGTCATCTTGAGGTAAGTTGACGTAACAGTTAAAAGAATTAGTGTGATAAGAAATTTAGCTCACAACTTTTACATATTTTACTTTTAAAAATTAACCCTCTAAATCTACAAATATTCTCAATTTAATCTTAATTTTAAAAATTCAATAATATATATAAAAATTCTAAATATTTTCAAATATATATATATATATATAATAAAACTTGTCTCACACATATATATATATATATATATATATATAAAGTCAATAAGTTGATTAGCTGTTTAAAGACAAGTGTATATGGTAAGATATTAACTTAGGTTTCCTATCAAGCAGAAAGGTAGGATGGCATCTTCCAAGTTCCAAGCTTTCTACAACCATCCTGCGGGGCCGAAAACTAGTTTGTTCCTTCTTTCTTTCATCCTTTTAATTACTGTTAATTAGATTAATTAATAATTATGTGTGTTTTGCAATTTTGGGTTCATTATATTATGATTATCTGAATCTGAGTTATTTAGCAATATTCCCTAATCACAGTTCATTTCTGGGCACCAACTTTCAAATGGGCTGTCAACATTGCCAACGTTGTTGACATTTCAACAAAGCCAGCTGAAACTGTTTCTTACCCTCAACAAGCAGGTCTAATCCTGAATTCTTGGGAAGATTATCGGTCATATTGTTTGAATTTGTATTGAATATGAATATTTTTTAAATGGTTTTTTCAGCTCTAGCATGCAGTGGACTTGTTTGGGCAAAGTACAGCACTGTAATTACCCCCGTACGTATAAGGTTGATTTTATGTTTTTATGGCTGTAATGGCAAACCATTAATTCTGAGAATATTGCAGAAGAACTGGAACCTGTTCGGTGTTAGCATTGCTATGTTTGCCACTGCTTCTTACCAGATTTCACGTAAATTTCAGTAAGTTTCTCACTTACTTAATGCTGAAAATAAAGGAAATAAGTTGGTAGAGATAAGAATTTTATCGTAAACTTAATGTTGCAGGTATGAGTTGATCCACAAGTCGAGTGTTGGGGAAGAATGTTGAAGATACACTTGTTTGATTGAATTTGATAAAAAAAGGAGTGAACTCTTCAGGTTGAATAAGTGACAAACTTTTGTCTTCATTAACAAATCCAATTTGAATGCATAAATTGAGGGTGTATATGATGCGTTTATGCTGTTTTAGTTTAGCTTAAGATCCACTGAAATTCGGATTTGAGTATTTCTGTGATATTGATTGGGTTGATTGAAATACGTCAATATCCTTCGATTGGACTCTTTGTGATCAAGTCCGAGAACCATTCTTCGTGGTGAACCCCTTTAAACAACTTTTCCATTCCAAATACTATTAGGGTGTCACTTAATTATTTTTTTTGATAAATGACCAAAACTCAATTTGATTTAAATAAATTGAAAGAAATTTAAATTTTGAGTTAATCGAATCGAGTTATTCGAATCAACTTGAATAAATAATTTAAGTTTCAAGTTGAATTTTACAATTTGAATAACAGATTAGTGTAAATACCCTTTTAGTCCCTATCAAGTTTGAAAACAAGCAAATTGACTTCTTTCTCGATAAAAATTACAAAAAATCAAAATAATTTTAAAATTCAAAATATTTATAAAATTTCAAATATATATTTTAAAATTATAAAATTTCAAAAAAATTCTAAAAATATATAAAGTAAAAAATTTAAAAATTTTCTAGAATAATAATCTTGGGGACCTAAATAAGTTAACTAGTGATATGATAAAGTATTATTATTTTAAAAAAGTTTTCAAATATTTATAATTTCAAATTTATGTGTTCTAATATGGAATAAGTTATATTGTTACTTGAACAATTTCACTTTATTCGACTCGGCTCGATTAAAAAAAATCAAATTGAGTTAGGATGATAAAATATAACTCGTCAACTATATTAACTCGAAATTTTTTTACTAGATTCGACCGAACACTCACCGTTACCATCATGTCTCTATTGGGAAATGTGTCCATGTTGTAGTAAACATGTAACTACCTTTTTTTTATTTATTTGAACGATGAAAAAATAAATAAAGTTAATTTCACATTTCATTATTATATCTTTTATAATTCTGTCTCTTATATTTTGCATGCATAGTGAAATTGTGTCAAGCAAATATTAGTTCATTGATTGTCTAAGTTCAAACTGAAGATAATTGACATTGTAAGAACGTTTACATTGTGAGAAAGACAACTTACTTCAGTAGGTAATCTAAATGAGCCCATAATCCCGTAAAAGAATTAAAGTGAGCATTTGATTCAAATACTGAGAAGAATTATTATGTTGTCAGCAATTCCAATTAGGGAGATGACTAGTCTTGGCAATCAGAGCAGTTGACTCCACGGAGAGAGACATAGATGTATTCATTGGTAGAATAATACATTGGACTGGACCCAAGATGAATTTATTTTGAATCCGTTTGTGAATTAATTCACTTGTGGCGTTCATGGTGTGCTTTACCAAATCCTGAGTTTGTCACTGACCATGCATATACAACTCATGTGCTTTAATATAAGTGGAGGCTTATGCTCTAAAGATGATCGAGCCCATAGCTGATATGTTGGATGTAATAGCCCATTTTTGCCTAGCCCATTTCAGTATTTAAAATAATAAATCCCCCAAAAATAAAAATAAAATAAAGTCCAAGTCCAGTACAAAATTACAAACATATAATTTGGCCCAATCAGAATGGCCCATTACTTGAAAAGATTTAAGGTCCATCTATAAGCTTGACTCATATGAAAATATAATCTTTAAGGATATGCAATCTTAGATATGATATGCAATCTTAGATATGATACAATCTTAGATATGATATGCAATCTTGAAGATATGATCTTGTAATCTTGGAGATTTAATTTGTAGATATCCTCTAATCTTAACCGTTGATGTAATTGATCTGTACCGTTGGATTTGGGGAGGCTCAACTTTAAATAGAGGCCTCTCCCTTCATTGTAAATCACTTGAGTTTTGGGAAGCAATAAGAATTCTTGAAAGCATTCACTCAAATTTCTCTCCCTCTTGCGTTCTTACTCTCTGTAGTTTGTTCTTATTTTATTCTTCGTCTATCTTAGTTTTTCAACCTTTTTTTATTTTAATTTCTTCATTTTTCAAATATGTATATTTATTCCTATCTTTTATACATTTGATTATGTGTTTTATATATTATAATATTTAACCTTTTATATAGTTTATTTTCAAATATATATTTTCTATGCATATATATATTATATTATCATTTCATGTATTTTGAACTATTGCATTATATTTTTATAATTTGTAAATGTTCTATTTATTCATTTTTTTGTATATGTCATTTATCTTATTTGTGCATAGTTTCATTTTTTTATATGCTATGTTTAATTATTTCTTTTATGTGCTTATTTATGATATATATTGTCGTATAATTTTTGCATGTATTATGTTTTTCTTTTAGTTTAATCATGTTTTTATTTGTTTATTATCTTATATTTACCCTAGTATGATTTTTTTCATTAAACGTATGTTCATGTTATTTAGTTTTGTCTTAATGATATTATTTATGTTTGTATGGAAATGTTAGAATATTTTGTACATCTATGCTTCATGATGCATTAAAACGTCATCCTAAAACGTCATTTAAAATAATATTCCAAGGTTTTTTTTTAAAAAAATAAAAAGCAATGCTTGATGTTTGGAACCTTCGAGAAAGGTAGTGCCCTAACTTACTGGGTTGCGACTTTTCTCGTTGAATTCGAATAGTCAAGCACCTTTCTAAGTGATTTTGAGTTTTCAAAATTTAAACAATTATTTCGAGATTTCAAAACATAGTGTCTTAACTTACTGGATATGGTGTTTTGTTGTTTCGAGATAGAAATTTACGAAAGACGAGCTTAGTTTCGAAGGTTTTAAAATGTTGCGTCCTAACTTATTGGATGTGATGTTTTGACTCGTTTGAAATAAGTGAGCCTTAATTTTCAAAATTGAGACGTTCTAATTAAAAGAGGTTTGCATCTTAAAACTTTCAAATTTCCGACATTAAAGACACTTGATAATCAATTAGGTACCAATTTTTAGGCGTTACGAGGGTGCTAACCCTTCCTCGTACGTAACCGACTCCCGAATCTGTTTTCTCGACTTTCGTAGACCAAAATTAAATGTTTTAAAACAAAACATTTTATAAGGTGATCCAATCACACCTAAAAAGATTGGTGGCGACTCCCGTTTTCGTTTTTCTTAAAGTCGATTCCCATTTTCCAAAACTCGATTTAAAAATGGTCTCGACATTGGATACATGATTTGTGTATGGCATGGCTTTACTAGAAACAATGGTATTCATAACTCAATTAAAGAGTTAATAATATCCTTTCATTGACATTGTGTGGATTGATAAATATGGAATGTGACCACGGGTCGCTTATTCTCGAACGAGCAATTTATCACAATCATTTGTTGACAACGATCATATTAATCATTAAGAAGACACAATGGTAATAATGAGATAAAATAGGATTGTATTGAGTGAACGAATTTAACTCAAATGAATCAAGAATATAATATGAGGGTAACACATATATGACGAGATCATTGGACAAAGTAGTTTAATGAATTGCTTTCGTAAAAAGTATATAATTAGGAGTTTTCAATCATGATACTTCTTGTGGACTGACTCCATGATTAAGTAATTGCAAATTATTGGAACGAAGCTTCTAAACATAATTGCAATTACTAAAACCTAATTGTATATGTTTGATTGGTCCCTTCTCTAGCTAAACAAAAGCTCGACCGGACTGCATTGAATTAGACGAAAATTTTACTACTTTGGAAATAATTTAATTGGGTCGAGTTATTCAATGTGGAATTAAATTAGGAAGTCATGAGAATTGTTCAACTAGAAAATTTGATTAAAGAATTTTCTTGAAAAATTAATTTGAAATAATAAATTATTTTTGGGAAAAAATAATTTTGATCAAGTAAAATTAAATTAATCAAATTATTTAAAATTAATATGATATTATTGGAAATTAATTTTCAAGTCAGACAATTGACTCAATGGGTAATTGAACTTGAAATTTAGACCTAAGATCGTAAATTATGCTCGAAAGCCTAAAACTGAAACCAAGACCCAAAAATTGGTCGAACTTGGCCTGATATGTGAAATCAGACCGATAGTCCAACCAGTGGCTAGATTGGACTGGCTAGGTCGTCAACTGACCTGGACTGAACCGGCTCGAAATTTTGAAAGGATGTCGCAACTGCATCGTCGAACACGGCTGTGTTGGCGGTGTTCTAGTGGCTTGCAATGGCTGGTCTTCGGTGGTTGAGCCATAAAAGAGTTACACTCCTAGTGGATTTTACCAAAGAATTTGGTTTCAGATTAATTATTTCAAAATAATATTATTTTAATGTTTTAATATTAAATTAAATTTAATACTTATTTTAAAGTATTGTATTAATTTAATAATAAATTAAATTTAATGTTATAATATTAAAGTGATTAAGTTTTATGTGAAAAGAGAAAATTATCTGAAAAGAGATTTTTTATTAACCCACTGATAATTTTTGTGAAAAATTTTCTAATTCGAAGCGAGCTTACACTTAACAGATGAATCGAAAAGATATAATTTTAATTAAATATTTATTACTTTATATATCACAACCAAAATATTATTTTGAAAAAAATTTAAAATTCTATTTTCTTTAAATTTATTTTTCGTTACGGTTTACAAATCCAATTTTTCCAAGAACCTCATGAATTCAATGGTGATATCATTAACAATCTCAGTTTACCACCTACAATAACTCTGGGTCTTGCCTTAAGCTAAGTGAATTACCACCACAACAATAAGGTTCCTTTTGTTTGTAGGAAAACAATTTTCAAAAAATGTTTTCCTGGTTTTCCGATGTTTGTTTGACTGAAAACATTTTCCAAATGGAAAATGTTTTCCAAGAAACGGGTAAAATGCCTTATATTTTAGGGAAAACATCTTATGGATTTCATTTCTGTAAGACATTTTCCGATTCCTCCTTCATCCAGGTAAAAGTCTTCTTCTTCCGTTCTTCATCTTCTACTCCGTCGCATATCTTCTCTTCTCATGCTGTTGTTTCATTTCTTTTCTTTCTCTCTTTCTCAGGCAAATCTCATTCTTCTTCGCTAGGTCTTGGCTAAGGTATGGCATAGGCTCTCTTTTTTTCTTCTTGTTATTTACTGTCCACATTTTTACCTATTTTATGCCTGAAATTTTATGCCTTTCTTTGTTTCTTTATTTTTAATTTTTTTTGGGTTTGGGTAAATTCTATCGATTCAGGGTTTTGCCTGTGCTTCTGTAATTGCAATATCATTTCAGATTTTTATGTTGGGTTTATGGTTGAGCCAAATTTCATGAAATGCATGTTTAAGTCTCTACGAGAAGTAGAGAAATGTTTTTTTTTTAGTCATTACAGTGTCAGGTTTTGAAGTCTCTCTAATCACTTCTGGTTGAACTGGGATTACTTAAATTAAAACTTAGCTTATATTAGGACACCATGTTTCAATTTCATCAACCCCTCTCCACTACTTTTGCTTCAGTTTTTGGGTGCTTTTAGCTTTGCTTTGCTTTGTTTTATATCTTCCTTAGGCAAAACAAGCAACCTTGATTAGTGCCTTAAAACAGTTTAAACCTTACCAACTTTCACTATTAACAAAAGAAAAAAATATATACATACACACATATATATATACACAGTGCTTGAAAGCTTGTATTGTTTGCCTTCTTCCCTTTTTTTGCTCTTTCTATCAAACTGATAAAAGTTGACTTTTTTTTTTTGCTTACTTGGAGCTTTCAAGGTCAGGGATTAAATGGGTGATTAACCTTTTTTTTTGGTTGATCTTTCTTGGATCCAATTTTCTTGAGGTAAGAGAAAGGAAAAAAAAAAGAAAGTTCATCTTTTCACTTATTCTATGCATAAAAGTTTGCAACTTTCTCCTTTGCTTAATACCCAAATAATTCCCAGTTTTCTGCTAAAAGTTTGAATTTTTATTTTGATGGAGTTTTATGTTTCAAAGTGTATAAATTTCAAGAATCCCATCAATTTTGTCTCTAAAATGTTTGTAATTTTTCATTTTTGACTGATCTGCTCTCAATCTTTTATACTATTTGGATAAATTTTAAGTTTTAGTTAAGCTATTTAAGGCCATTTATTTCTGGTTATGGTGTTTTTAAATGCCTTCTTTATTCATTCCTTTTCCATGTTTATATTCTTGATGTTGATGTAATCATGCCTTTTAAATTTGATTATATGCCATAATTATGATTCATAAATATTAAAAAAGAAAGGTATTATATTTATATTATGTCATGAGAATAAATGCAATAAAAAGACAAATGAAAGTATATGGTCCTTGTTTTCTTCTTCATTAACTTTCACATATAGAACAATTAAAAATTTATTATCATAATTGGAAATAACATCACGAACAAGATATTTGTATATATTAAGAAAAAAGGAGCCATATCATAGAGTAGATCCTAGGCAGGCTAATTTCATATCCTCATATAGATATAACATTCACAGAGCTAAAACTGTAGCAGTATGTTTTTTTTTTTTATATATATATGGTAGATATGTTTTTGTTTATTTCCTTTGTGGTGTGATTTAAGCAACTGCCACTGTGCTAGTTCGAATAGAGTAACCTTGAGCTTCATTCAGAGATGTAGACTCCCTTTGGCCCTTCTTTCTCATAGCTTTTATTGAGGAAGAAAGGTTCATGTTCTTTTCTTTAGCTTCATCTATCTCGATTTGTTCTTGTCTACAATCTTCACTGCAGAAAGGCGTGTAGAATAATCACAAATAATTATACCCCCTCCACCATTGCAACATCATTTAGCAGATTGAATAGGAAGTTTAGGAACGGGTAGAATAGTCAAGAATCTCGTGAAGTAGGAGTAGGAGCCATTGCCAACAAGTACAAACTAGTAACTTTGGTTACTTGAGTAACTGGGACTAGTAGAGCCTCTTGATTGCATAGATTAGTAGAGGAATTCTTGAATAATTAGCCTGCATATTTGACGTGGTTTTATAATGTTTTAATTGCATCTTTTTTTAGGATGATTCTTGAGATAAGTTGATGTTTTTGACTGAACTTTTTTGGTTTAAAATATGCAACACAATGTGTGGTTTCAAATTTGTTTAATCCTTTGATGTAAGAGTAATTACTAGATTTGATCATTTGTTGCTTGAGATTTGACTTTTTCTGTTCTTTCTTCTTCTTTTTTCTTTTTTGAACCAACAAAAAGTTAATCTAATGTTTCAGTTTTCTATATTTTTGTATTCAATTCACCCAACTATTTTCTTAAAGTTGAGTTCAACTTAAATTTAAAATAAAGAAAATACCCCAAGTACTATGATAGTAACTAATTATTAATGTTAACAAAATACCCAAAGTTTAGCTAAAAGTGGAGAATCAGATGAGGTTTTGGTTTATTTTTTATATGCTCTTGCTGCGTTTTATTTGGTTTT
This sequence comes from Gossypium arboreum, assembly GCF_025698485.1. Classification (NCBI taxonomy): domain Eukaryota; kingdom Viridiplantae; phylum Streptophyta; class Magnoliopsida; order Malvales; family Malvaceae; genus Gossypium; species Gossypium arboreum. The sequence goes on from NC_069077.1 coordinate 134,237,653, forward strand.
GTACTAAACTTTGTTTTGTTTGATAAGTTGGGGTTGGTTAGTTAACTCCATTCCCTTTAGTCATGATAACTTTAGTCATGGTAACTTTAGTCATATATGTGATATTATGAAAAGTTTGCATCTTTTTTGTAGTGATCAAATATTTGTGTGGCATTATTTTGTGTAGATGGATCGTAATCAAGATCAAAATACAATTGTCGGAGTCGCGGCTTCAGTTTTAGCCTTTGGGGCTCTCTGGATTAAAAAATTTAAAACTAGGAAGGAAATTGCTTCTCACCCTCGTGCGAATTGAAATTATGAAAGAGAAAATTATATTAATAGTATTTTATATAGTGGTGACTAGCATTGTATTGATGTGATAAGGATGAAACAGATAGCCTTTTTTAATTTGTGTGATATTCTTAGTAGGAATAATTTGTTACAGTCAACTAAATCTGTGAATATTAGGGAGTAAGTAGTTATATTTTTACATATAATTGGTCATAATAAAAAGTTTCGAGTGATTGGATCTAGATATTATAGATCAATTGAGACAATTCACCGTTACTTTAGGGTTGTATTGAGAGCTATTTTGAAATTGTATAAGCTAGTTATTAGATTACCTGATGGGTCAACTCCTAGTGAAATCAGAAACAATCCAAGGTTTTATCCTTATTTTAAAGATTGTATTAGAGCATTAGATGGAACTCATGTTCGTGCATCCGTTCCACTTAGCATTCAAGGAAGATTTCGTAGCCATAAAGGGGGGACGACACAAAATGTATTGGCTGCCATTACATTTAATTTGAAATTTTCCTATGTTCTAGCTGGTTGGGAAGGTAGTGCACATGATTCTCGTATTTTAAGTGATGAAATTTCACGCCCAAGAGGATTAAGAATTCCGGAAGGTAAGAATTATAAATCATTAAATACCAAATATTTCTACTAAGCTCATAATTTATTAGTAATAATTATGTTTTGTAAAATTGTAGGTAAATATTATCTTGCTGATGTTGGATATGGCATCCCAAATGGATATATTACCCCATATCATGGTGTCCGATATCATTTAAAAGAGTTTAGCGCTTAGGGGCCTGAAAATGCAAAGGAACTCTTTAATCTTTGTCATTCATCATTGTGAATTACTATTGAACGTGCTTTTGGAATCTTGAAGAAACAGTTTCGTGTATTAGATGCTGAACCATTTTGGAATTTTCAAACTAAAGTAGATATAGTTTTGGCTTGTTGTATCATTCATAATCATATAATGGGAATTGATCCTAGTGATTTACTTAATCAAGGATTATAGAGGATCCTAAGTCTGATTTGATAATACCAATCTAATTTGATAATATCAACTCTTACGGAGCGAGAAGTAAGAAAAGAAGCAAGAGAATGGTCTGCTAAGAGAGATGAAATTGCACAAACTATATGGATTGATTATATGGCTAAAATATTAGGTAGGTTTAGGGCTTAGGGTTATTGTTTCTAGGTTATGTATGTTTTAGTATTAAAATTGTTTTTTTTTTTGTTAATGTTGGTTGGATAATGATATTGAAATTTTAGTTTGCTAGATTTTGAAATTATTATGTCTTGAATTTGGTAGATATTGAATTTATTATGTTTAAGCTTGTTGGATATTAAAATGATTGACAATGAAAATTATTAATGTAGAATGGGTAAGGGCAACAAAGAAGGGACCTCCAAGCAATTCAGGTGGACAAAACCGATGGAACATCTTTTTCTTGAAATTCTAACAGAGGAGGCCCAGAAAGGAAATAAGCCTTCTAACACTTTCAAAGCAGTTTCTATTAGTCGAGTTGCCGAAGCTATTTCTGAAAGATTTCAAGTCCAATGCGATGCAAAGCATGTGAAAAATCATTCGAGGGTTTTAAAAAACCAATGGCAAATTATATGTACAATTCTGGGTGAAAGTGGTTTTGGATAGGATGATAACTTAAAAATGATCACATGTGATAGAGTGACGTATGATGCAGCAGTGGTGGTAATATATGTATATATATGTTAAGTATATTTCAATTGTTTTTACTTGTTATTCTAATTGTGTATAATATCTAATAGGCACACAAGAAGTATGAACCATTTTTGAATAAAAGCATTGATCATTATGATGAAATGGCTTTAGTTGTTGGCAAATATATGGAAACAGGGAATTTTTCCAAAACATTTGCTGACATAGATTTGGATGATGGTAACCAAGATTCAGTGCCTATAGACTACAACAATGAAGAGACTGAAGAGGTAAGAACAAAAGTATCTTCGTCTGACACATCCAAACATAAAAGAAAAAATGCTCAAGAAAATGACAATGAACAAATTAAATTTGTGGGTGAACAACTTGGCAAAATTGCTAATGCTTTGGAACAATTTACTGCGGATAAGACACCACATCTTTACGAAAAAGTGATGTCGATAGAGGTAGAAGGATTTGATGATGACTTCCTGTGTTCTGTGTTTGATTATCTAGTGAGTCATGAATCCGAGGCTGATAATCATTTTATGAATCACTAAACTAGACTACGATCACGACTAAGGCAAGCGCACCTATCGAATGGTAGTATAGCTATGGTGAGTCCAGAATATCATATCCACAAGGACTAAAAGTACTAGTATTAACTATCTTTCTATTATTTAGCCTAAAATAAATTGTTTTAATCTAAAAATTAACTAAACTAATTAACTAATGAACGAAACAGAGAATGAAGAAAATAATCAAATAAACCAAAGATAAAGACAATACCCAAGGAAGAATCCACCTAGACTGCACTTATTATTCCGATTCTGAATCAAACGATTTATTCACTTGCCTTAATCCGTAAAAATCCCTAAATTATGTTAACATCTCTTTCGGGACAAAGAACAACTGACTCTAGGTTGATTAATTGAAATCTCTTTCTAATTAAAACCCCTATTGTCGCATTAACTCGATCTATGGATTCCCTTATTAGATTTGACTCTAATCCGACAGATTTATATCGCTCTATTTCTAGGGTTGCATGCAACTCCGCTTAATTATGATAAATCTACTCCTAAACAGGGACTTTTGCTCCACTGAATAAGCACATCAACTTGAATTAATATCCTGAAAATATTAAAACAAGAATTAAGAACACATAATTAAGAACAAGAACATGTATTTATCATTAAATTCAGAACATTAAATAATAAGATCCGTCTTAGGTTTCATCTTCCTTAGGTATCTAGGGAATTTAGTTCATAATGTAAAACGAAGACATCTTAAATTTATAAAAAACAACAAGACATAAAAAACCCAAATAAACTTCGAGAGAAATTTGAATGGAGATCTTCAATCTTGAAGTGGATCTGCTTCTGAGATAATTCCAACGGCTTCCTTCAAGTAATTTCTGCTTTCTGCTCTGTGTGTCCCCTTAGGTTTTCTTCTAGTATGTATTTATAGACCTTTGAATGCTCAGAAACCCTAAAAATTGGCTTTTTTCATGTGTTTGGGAAACAGAGAGTGATATCGACATGGGCTGGCACATGGGCGTGTCGCTTGCCCATGTGGATCCTGAAAACTCTGATTTTGGCCCCCTTTTCGCTCCTTTTGCCACCCAAATACTCTCCTAAGTATAGAAACATGAATTTAAGGGATTAGGAGCATCAGATTCACTAATTTACATCATTAATTATCCAAAAATATGCCAAGCATGGAATTAAAATATGTTACATTTATGGTTTATCAAATATCCCCACATTTAAACATTTGCTTATCCTCAAGCAAAATCCTCAACTCACAATTAAAATTAAACTTTCTCAATTCATAATTCTTATCAATAATGTTTTATCTAATTCGTAAATAATTACACATTGATAATTCAACTAAAAGACCATTAAAGATTCAAACAATCCAAGTCAAACTTTTATTTTAAAACATGAAAACATAGGTATTTCCCTTATCTAAGTAATTACCTTTAATTGAAAACCGACAAGAATTAACATCCTTACTAAAAATTCACTCAAATCACTCAAAGTGTTTAAGGTTTAAAAATTAAGCACTCAAAAGTCAAACATGAAAAGTTATTACCATAGGCTTGCATGAAAATCAAATCTCCACCACTATGAGATGATACACAAATCAAAATGTCTTTATAGGGTTGTAATGAAGCACGGTTTAAAGGTGTGAATAAAGGTTGAAAAAGAAGGTTAGAATCGAGATCGAATTGATCAATTGCCTAACTAGAAAAATAAGCTAATGCTGAATAATTACATCAATCGAAATTATTAAAGAATAGCAAGAGCTTCTTCACAGAATATGAAATTAACTACTTAAGCTTAGAACAAAGAAATAATAATAATCAATATATATATGTATATATATATATATTGACTTTTTGAATGAATAATAAGATAAAATTAAACAATTGAAATAACAGAACATAGTTAGGCAACTAACCAAATCAGATCCCGACAAAAAGGGAGTCAATAAAAAGGGAACAACAAATAAATAAATAAAAAAGTTACGGGTTAATATTGATGGGTGAATCAAGAAACGATTTGTTAGGCTCAAAGGAGTTCACTAAGGGTCAATTATGAAGGTAGGCTTTTTATGGGATAAGTGGGTTAAAACCTAGGTGCCTTTATCATCTCAGTATATTAAATCAAATGTGTGGTCTTGACATATATAATCGAAGCAAGTTTTAGAATAACAAATCAATATTGACACATTCATAACCAATAATAAAGTGAGCAAGAAAAAAAATGTATGCTCTAAAGGCTCAAAATCTCACAAAAATTATGGCTTTTGATGTCAATCTTGCAAATTTCAAACTTCAAAATAATACTTCAATTTAGGGAAACAACCTAAAATTTTTTTTATTCTGAAAATAGACTTATAATGCTTGATTCTCTAGTGTCTTAAAGTTTAAACAATCAATGCACAATTACCTATGAATTTAATCTAAAACACATCAACGATAATCATAAATTAATAAGAATTCATTCTAATAGTAATGTGAGAAAATTACTTAAACACAAGACATAATTCAGGGATTTTCTAATAATTCTATAGATAACCTCCCCACACTTAAGATGTACATTGTCCTCAATGTACAAACATATATAATCACAGTATAAACAGAATATCATAAGAGAGGGAGAAAATTGAAACTGCCCTGAATATTGGATGAAATCTTCAGAATAGTGAAAAGTGGAATTGCAGTCAAATTTAAATGTAACTCATGATTCCGAGCAAACTAACAAGAAAATAAACACAAATAATAAAGAAAATTAAAAGGTTATAACTCGATTAGAAACAACCATAAATCTTTCAAAAAATAATAATGAAAATAAGTTGAAGAGAAAAAAATAAAACAACTAAAACAAAATTAAAAAGAAAGTTAAAAAATAAAATAATAATAATAATAAACTCAATAATATCAATAAACTTAAAAGGTAATTGTAATGATAATAGCAAAAAAAAATACGAAAAAAAAGAAAAAAATAGGAATAGCAAAATAAAAAATAATAAAAGTATATAAAAATTAAAATATAAAAAATTAAAATATAAGTATAAGAATACTGAATTAATTAATTAATTAGTAAATTAAAAATGAATAATATAAAATTAAAATAAATAAAATAAAATAAAATTGGGGTGATTAACCCAATTTTCACATGGCCATGGACATACCCGTGTGTCCAAGCCGTATGGGTCACATGGCCATGTTGCCAGGCCGTGTGTGCTTTCTTTCTCTTCTCCCACGCCCATGTGAAATCCCACACGCCCATGTGCCCAGGTCGTGTGCTCTACACACTCGTGTGGCTAGGCCTTGTAACTCTGTGACTTTGAAAAAAATTAGCTCCAGGTTTCACAAGGCCTAGGACACGCCTGTGTGTCCAGGCCGTGTGGGTTACATGGCCATGTCGCCAGGCCGTGTGTGTTTTCTTTTGCTTTTCCCATGCCTATGTGAGATCCCACACGCCCGTGTGGCCAGGCCATGTTGGTCAAAAACACTTTTTTTTTAGATTTTGAAAATTAATTAATTTAAAAAAAATCTTGAAATAATGTTAAGAAAATTAGCAGTGTTAACACTCGAGTTTTCTCCCGAGAAGTGCTTATTTAAAGTCTAATCTTAACTTAGCTCGTATTCTCACGGTTAAGGTGGTTCACGGAGTTGAGACTCCTTTTTCTCACTATCAATTCTATTATTAACATAAGGTTTTAGCCAAGTAATATTTACCTTAAAAGTTCCAAATTTAGAATGATTTACCTCGACTGTACCGTATGAGAAAATATTCAGTACCGTAAAAGGAGTTTCTCCATTTGTATTATGCCCTGAAGTGGCGATTCGAGGGTCCGTTTTATCCAACAATACCTGATCCCCAATCTTAAATTAGTTTGTCTCATCCTTAAGCTCGTGATGGAGTCGCTTTGGTTCATCGTGTATTCTAGGTTTCTCCTTGACGTGTGTCCGCCATTCATCTAGTTTATTGATTTGTAATCTTCTTTCTTCAGGATTTGTTCTGTTTTTGTTATGTAAACTAGATTGTGGCTCTATCACGTTTTTTCGAGGTGTTTCCTGCAAAGAATGTTGAGCTACGAGGTTAATAACATTAACAAAGCTCGTAATATCATCTCGATCACTAGATGTAACGCCCCAATTTTCGGGAATTCTGTGAATGTTGGTATAGGTTTAATTATGTTAGTGGGCCTCTAGAAAGCCCAAACTTAAGATAGAACCCGACAATTTTAGTTAATTTTTGTTCCATAAGAAAAATGGGGTGAAATTATGAAATAGGACCTATGTGAAAATGTTTGAAAATGCTATAGGCTAAATTGAAGTGGCCAAATAAATAGGAGTGCAAAATAGGAGGATTTGCATGACAAACCTCCCATTTTACATGAAGTGGCCGGCCATCATGTTGTTGTAGACAAAATGTACACTTGATATCCATAATTTATGGTACAAATTGATAATAGGTTAGGTAAATGTTCAATGATAATAGGTTAGGTAAATGTTCCATGATAATGGGTTAGGTAAATGTTTCATGATAATGGATTAGGTAAATGTTTCATGATAAGAATTTCATGTCTTTTGTATTAAAGAATTAAATGGATGAAATATGAAGTTTTATTAAAAGAAAAAGGGGTGAAAAGAACAAAGTTTTGTCCATCTTTGTTCATCATAGCTGAAAGTTAGAAAAGAGAAAGGAGAGGAGAAAGCTCTTGAGTATTTGGTCATTAGGAGGAGGAAAATTGAAGGTAAGTTCTTGGTACATTACTTCTATTTTGAGGTTCATGAGTTCTTCTTGATTCTACCTTAACTCTTGAAGTATATTTTGATTTTTAGTTGTGTTGTGAGCATTTAGTCATGAATTAAAATGAAGGAAATGGTTGTTGTTTCATGTTCTTTTGATGAAAAATGGAAGATAGATGAAGTTGAGCCAAACAAATGAGCATGCATGTGCCTTAGATGTTAAAGGGAAAAATCAGCTAACATGTTGTGCTTTAAAATGATGAAATGGAGATTATACTTAAGTAAAATCATATATATGTGATAATTGATTGGTGATATACATGTTTAAATAACATGCATGCAAGGTACGTGTGAAAGAGTGATTTGGTAATAAATCTGCTTGGGACAGCAGCAGTAACGTGACTTTGGAAAATCACCATAAATTGTGGGAGATGAATTAGAAGCTAACTAAATTATGTAATTAAAGCTTATTGAATCTAGTTTCTAATGAAATAAACAAGAACATATTTTGAATTCTGTACAATGAGAAATTTGATTCGTAATGAAGAGTGGTCATATTAGTCAAACAGTGAAACATGGGAAACTTTAAGAAAAATCTGGTATTGATTGGCCATACCAAAAATTCTGAAAATTTTATGGATAAAATATATATGAGTCTATTTTCAGGGAAAATTAACGGCACTTGATTTGGAGTTTCGTACCTCCAGTTATAAATAATTTAGTGACTATTGCTCAGGAAGACAGCTTGCAGTGAAATTATGATTATGTGGTAAACATTGACAAAAATTTGTTAATGAGTTGCTTATTGATTTCTTATAAGCTTACTATGATCTGTAGGTGTGGTTGGCGAATATTGTAAGGGGTTAATCGTAGTTTGTATTTGAATAGTTAGATTAACGTGTTAGTAATCCAATTGTAGGCAGTTAGTGTGTGGATCTCGTCAACATATCGTCGCAAATGTGTGTGTAACGACACCTCTCATAGACTAGATTGGTAAAAGCGAAAAGCGAAAAGCGAAATGCCGAAAAGTCGGTATTTTGGGAATTTCTGAGTGTCTGAATGCTCGTAAGATAGTTGGGTTTGTATATTTGGTAATCTAAAGTAATAAACTGCGACGCTGCGATTTCGTACATTTTGATAATTTGGGCTTAATGGGCCAAAGATCAGTTCATGGGCCAACGCCCAATTCGATAAGTATCTTGTGATAAGTGTTCGATAGTACGTAAATAGTTAGGATATGCATGAAAACCCTAAAAGTAGCTAAATTACTATAATACCCCTATGTATGGAAAATTCTGTTATACCCCTAGGTGCAAAATTACCGTTATACCCCTAGGGTTAATTTTGGTGAAAAGCATGACGATCGATTACGTATGATGTATGCCATTATTATATATCATTGCATGGGGACATGGGTTATATTATGGAGGAAGCGTTACGGTGGCTATGCCACAAATATCGACTGGTGGCTCGCCACAAATATCCGATCGATGGCTCGCCACATATATCGATACGGTGGCTCGCCACGATTATCATATCTGGTGACTCTGTCACATTATACATTCAGCAGCCATGCTGCAAATTCTATGGTGTGTAGCGGTTGGGTGGGTCGAGTTGTCTCCCCACGGTGTAAGGTTGGTCCGGGGTGTATACGGTTGGATATGGTTGGGTTTCGCATAAACATGTAATATCATTACGTTACATTATGGGCCTATGGGCTTTATTCTGAATTCGCTCAGGCTAAGGCCAACTTATTCTATTTCGTGGTTTGAGCTGATATAGGCTATGGTTGGGTTAATTTACACTTGAGTTTCCCCAAACTCACCCTTTTATTTTCATCCACGCAGTAATCCCCAACCATAGTGGACTTGGAGTCGTGAGGGAATTGGAGTGGCCACCGTTCGAAAGTTTGATTTTCTTCGGTGAACTGGACATCCTTTTATTTACGTTTGAAGTTTTGGGTTTTAAATGTAATAAGGCCACTTAATTATTTTGATGGTTTTAATATGTATTACTAAGATAGGTATTACTTATTTTAACTGTTGAAATTGGATAGCTTTAGAGCGCGTTTTGAAAAACAACAATTGATTTCAAAATAACACGACAACAAGCAAAGCTTCCGCAATGAAAGTATTTTCCAAAATTAATCACTTTTTCCTAAAAATGACATAATCAAATCGGTTTCCTAGAAATATCCATGACGTTAAGGTGTGGCAATGGCGGTATGCATGTCTAGGATTGGATTCGAAGGGAGCTTGGTACTTAAGCAGTCCGATGGACTCACCACCTCTTTTCCAGTTTCCTACCTAGTGCACAGCTTCCATTCACTTTAACCTATAATGAAATTAATCTTTTGAACATCAAGTACGATTTTCTGGACTTAGAATGGAAAATTTTTTTAACGTTTTTGATGTGGCATGCCGGATCCGGCCATAACTTCTGGGCTGGGTTTAGGGTGCTACACTAGATATCTTAACAGAATCACGAGCTTGGAGTTGAATCATGTCATCACCTACACGAAGTATTAACTTACCTGTACCAACATCTATGATAGTTTTAGCAGTTACCAAAAAAGACCGTCCTAAAATCAATGGTACATCACTATCCTCATCAATGTCTAGAACAAAAAAATCAACTGGGAAAATGAATTTATCAATTTTGACGAATACTTCTTCAACAATACCCTAGGAAATCTAATTGTTCTATCTGCCAATTGAATGCTCATCCTAGTTTGTTTGAGTTTCCCAAGACCTAGTTGCTTAAACATTTTGTAGGGCATGACATTAATATTAGCCCCTAAATCAGCCAAAACATTATTAACACTTAAACTACCAATTAAATAAGGAATATTAAATCTCCCTGGATCTTTCAATTTTTGGGTAGTTTATTCTGCAAAATGGCTGAGCATACTACATTTAGCTCCAGTGCACGTGCGACAAATCATCTAACTTCCGCTTATTTGCTAAAAGCTCTTTTAAAAATTTAACGATATTGGCATCTGCGAAAGAGCTTCAATAAACGATAAGTTAATATGTAATTTTTTCAACAGTTTAAGGAATTTACCAAATTGTTCATTTGCGTGGTCTTTCCTTGTCGCATTTAGACATGGAACATGAGGTTTATATTCCTTAATGACCTGTTTTTGCTCGTTGTGGCTCACCTCAACCTTACCTTTACCTACAATATCTTCTTGTCTCGATTTTGGTTCATCTTCAACTAACCCTTCTTCATCTCGAACAGTAATCACATGAAGTTGCTCCCTTAGGTTAGTTTCGATATTTCTGGTAAGCTACCTTGTGGTCATACTGAAATCATCTTGGGAAGTTGACCAATTTAATTTTCGAGCCCTTGAACCGAGATGAATTTTGTTAGCATCTCCTCAAGGTTTGACTTCTTTTTCTACTGGTAAGGTGGTTGTTGGAAGCCTGGAAGGGGTTGCGATTTTTGATATCCTTGACCACCCCACGGGAAATTGGGATGGTTCCTCCAACTAGCATTATAAGTGTTACTATATAGATTATTCTAAGGTCTAGAATTATTACCCATATAGTGGATCTGTTCGTTCTGTATGCTACGGTTGTAGGATGGATATTCTATGTTGTTCATTCCTCTTCCATTTGCATCGCACTGTATTTCCGGATGTACCTACGTAGAAACACATAAACCATCAATATTTTTATTTAAGAGCTTTACCTGGTTTGATAACATGGTGACCACGTCGAGGTCGAAAACACAGGCTGCTTTATTAGGCTTTGTCCTGATGACTTGCCACTGATAGTTATTCAGTGATATCTCCTCTATGAACTCATAAGCTTCCTCAGGTGTTTTATTATTTATGGTACCACCGGCAGCTGCATCGATCATCTGCCTAGTTAAAGGGTTCAAACCATTATGAAGAGTCTGAACCTGTAACCATAGAGGTAACCCATGGTGAGGGCACCTTCTCAATAAGTCTTTATACCTCTCCCATGCATCATATAAAGTCTCTAAATCCATTTGCACGAAGGACGAGATATCGTTCCTCAACTTAGTTGTCTTAGCTGGTGGAAAGTATTTAAATAAAAACTTCTCGGTCATTTGATCCTAAGTAGTGATGGACCCTCATGGTAAGGAGTTCAACCACTGCTTAGCCCTATTTCTCAACGAGAAAGGGAATAATCGTAGGCGAATGGCATCGTCAGAAACGCCATTTATCTTGAAAGTATCACAAAACTCTAAGAAATTGGCCAAATGAGTATTTGGGTCTTCATCTTGCAAACCATCAAACTGAACAAACTGTTGAATCATTTGTATAGTGTTAGGTTTCAATTCAAAATTATTTGCAGAAATGACAGGTCTAACAATACTCGATTCAGCCCTAGTGAGAGTGGGCTTAGCATAATCATACATAGTATGAGGAGCAGGATTCTGATTTACAAGATTAGCGGCAACTACAGGAGGTAACGGATTATTCTGATTTTCAGCCATCTTCTCGGTAATATTGGTATCGTCCTCGTGCTATTCCTCTGTATACTGTAGACTCCGCCTTATTTATTTACGATTTCTGCGAGCTGTGCTTTCAATTCACTATCAAAAAGTAAAGGTCCTGATGGATTTCTTCTAGTCATAAACTACAAGAAACTGCCAGAAGCAAACAAAAGAAAAAAAATTAGTAATTAAAAATAAAACTAAAACAAAAATAAAATGAAATAAAATAAAAATGGCTAAATTAATAAAAATCAAGCGTTCCTAATATCTTAGTCCTTGGCAACGGTGCCAAAAAACTTGATGATCGTTTTATGAATCACTAAACTAGACTACGATCACGACTAAGGCAAGTGCACCTATCAAATGGTAGTATAGCTATGGTGAGTCCAAAATATCACATCCACAAGGACTAAAAGTACTAGTATTAACTATCTTTCTATTATTTAACCTAAAATAAAAGGAATTTATTTTAATCTAAAAATTGACTAAACTAATTAACTATTGAACGCGACAGAGAGTGAAGAAAATAATCGAATAAACCAAAGATAAAGGCAATCCCCAAGTAAGAATCCACCTAGACTGCACTTATTATTCCGATTCTGAATCAAATGATTTATTCACTTGTCTTGATCCGTAGAAATCCCTAAATTATGTTAATATCTTTTTCGAGACTAAGAACAGCTGACTCTAGGTTAATTAATTGAAATCTCTTTCTAATTAAAACCCCTATTGTCGCATTAACTCAATCTATGGATTCCCTTATTAGATTTGACTCTAATCTGGCAGATTTATGTCGCCCTATTTCTAGGGTTGCATGCAACTCCGCTTAATTATGATAGATCTACTCCTAAACAGGGACTTTTGCTCCACTGAATAAGCACATCAACTTGAATTAATATCCTGAAAATATTAAATTAAGAATTAAGAATACATAATTAAGAACAAGAACAAGTATTTATCATTAAATTCAGAACATTAAATAATAAGATCCGTCTTAGGTTTCATCTTCCCTAGGTATCTAGGGAATTTAGTTCATAATGTAAAAAGAAGACATCTCAAATTTAGAAAAACAACAAAACATAAAAAACCCAAATAAACTTTGAGAGAAATTTGAATGGAGATCTTCAATCTTAAAGTGGATCTACTTCTGAGATGATTCTAAAGGCTTCCTTCGAGTAATTTCTGCATTCTACTCTTCGTGTCCCATTAGATCTTCTTCTAGTATGTATTTATAGACTTTTGAATGCTTAGAAACCCTAAAAATTGACTTTTTTTTGCGTGTTTGGGAAACAAGGAGCGATACCGACACGGGCTGCAATATGGGCTTGTGGCCTGCCTGCCAGTGTGGATCCTGAAAACTCCGATTTTGTCCCCTTTTTCGCTCCTTTTGCTCCCAAATGCTCTCCTAAGTATAGAAACATGAATTTAAGGGATTAGGAGCATCAAATCTACTAATTTACATCATTAATTATCCAAAAATATGCCAAGCATGGAATTAAAATATGTTACATTTTTGGTTTATCAGATGCCAAAGCTTTTTCAGTTAAAAGTAAGAAGCATAGAAAAATTTGGCTTCAAAAATTTTCTTAAGGTTGAAGATATTGATACTTTTAATGCGGTGTAATATTAGTTATGCACTCGAACAATGTTGTTGTTATCATGTGGTGTACTACTAATTATGCATTTGGATAATATTATTAATTTCTAGTATTAATTGTGGTTTGGAAGCTAATTTATAATTATTCAATCATTGTTTTATTTTTTATAACACAATTACAAATAATTTATTTGATTTTGGTTGTTTTCAATTTATAACAGTTAATATTCTAACTTAATAATTGTGTATTATTATATTTAATTTGATTTATTTATTTATAAATAAATTGTAATAGACCCATTTGCCGGGCCCATAAAAAACAAAAAAACCAAAAATAAAATATATTTATAAAACCAAACAAAAATAAATGAAAGACCAAATTGTTTATAGGGCTAAAGTCCATTTACAAAACCCAAAACTAAAATGAAAAACAATACAATAAAAGTCCAATAACTCATGACCCAATTGAATAAATCCTCAAACCTAATAGCTCAAACCCGAGGCCCAATACACCCAAAAATAATTTTAGCAGTCTGAGAATGCCAGAATCTTCTGGAATAAACTAAAGGGTCGGCTTCCCACGAGGGATTCTCACGCACGTCTGCTTCCGTACATCCCAGGTGCGCCTCCGTACATTCACGTCAACGGAACCTACAAGAAAGAAAAATAAACAGCAAAGGAAGGCACGAGAAAGAGGCTAACAGAAGTTACAGCGATTGACAGCAAGAAAATGTAATTTTATTTTTTTGATTTTACTCTGTAAATCTGGCTATAAAAGCCAACGAATGTACCTGCAAAAAACTTACGCACACTGTAAGCATACACTCATACACTATACGCATATTCAAAAAAAAAAAACAATTTCTGGAAAGGTGATTTTCCTTAGTCTTTTTAATTTTTTTTTCCTGTTATTTTCATTTATTTGCCTGCCATTGTTTGCATTATCTGCGTTTCAAAACAAAGAAGTGAGAAAGGCAAGTCTTACCTTGTGAATCAGCCCTTGACCTCTGTTCACTTCGTTGAAATCAAAGTTGAAAGGGGGATCCAGGGGTGTCACTAAGAGTTTTATTTTTTTTTTTAAGAAAGGAAAAATAGAATGTTTTACCTGTTCTCCTTGAGCAGGGCCTTTGACGGCTTCTGGGCGGCGTTGGTGCACCACCGATCACCAAAGAAAATGGTGGATTTGGAGGTCGCTGGAATGAGCCCTAACAAATCAACTTTAGGGCTATGATTTCTGGCCAAAATGATGGCTGCGTTTGGAAAAGGGAATAGGAAAAGAAAGGTTTTGAAAACCTGTTAATAAAACAGTGCCATTTATAATGGGAAAGGTCTGCGCGTTAACCCATTTAGCAGGCCGGATCTGCACATTTCCATTCAAAAATGGGGAATTTGCGGGACAAATCCTTCCCTTCGCGCGAAGCCTTCAATTTGCGCCCTATTTGCTTACCTTGTTTTTTTAAATTTGGCCTTATAATTTGTGTGCTTTTCACTTTGGTCCGCAGTTCAGTGCAGCGTTGTGGGCGCGGGATATTTCCAATTCCAGTCCCTGCACATTTGTGAGCATGGCACATTGATCCTATTTTGCAATTATTTTATTTGTAAATTGTTCTTCTTGCTTCAATTTTTTTTAATTAAGTCTTATTTTTTTTTATTTTAATGCACATACATTTTCTTTTACATGTTTGATTGTTGGTTGCAATATTTCACGTTGCTTTGATAATTGAATGTTATTTTAAGAAAATTATTATAATCTTTTCTCGTTTATTCTATCATTTTAATAATTAGTGTATTATTTGTAATAAAATTCATTTTAATTTAAGTATGCTATTAATTTTATGTTATTTTATAATTTCTTTTGAATTTATTCATATACTTTAATGTTTATATATATATTTTTGAGAAAGTCATCTATTTTATGTATCATTTAAATTGTTATTAAGCATATATCTAGTACTTACATGCATTATTAAAGTCATATTTTTATACATATAATTTTTAATAAACTTGTATATAATTGTGTTTTTAAATTTATTACGTATATAATCCATGATAAAATTAGGTTAATCTTATAATTCATATTTTAATTCAATGCTATTTTGACATACAATTATTTTTAAAATTTCTTTATATATACATTGCCCATATTAAATTATTTTTACTATAGTACATGTTATTAATTTCATAAAACTTTATGTAAATATTTTTCTATGTATATATCTTCCTTTAAAGTTATTTATGTGAATAATATATTTCTTTTAAGGACCATATTTTAAATTGTACAATTTACTTATTGTATATATTTTCATATTTTATTATCCTTATGTATGTATTATTTATATGTACCATCAATCCAAATCAATTTTTACATGTAAAATTATGTTATATATCGTTTGTTTCAAAATTCCTTCATAGATATAGTTTTATAAATATACATTACTAAATTTATGTATTTTATAAATATAGTTTTTTACCTTTTGTGTATATGATTATATTTTTAAAATTTGTCACATGTATAATTTATATATGTACTTAATTTTTCATACATTATTATCATGCTATTTTTTCAAATAATTATTCCCAAATTTATTTATATATACATTATATCTTATTATGTATTTTGTTATTCTTTTATGTTTTATATATTATTTAAGTTATCATGCATATTGTCATTTTTAAATGAATTTGTGTTTAATATTTTGCATATTATTTGATTCAAATGTTTTATTTCAATAATTATATATTCTTGGTTTTTATGTAAATTAATCTGCTCATATAGTATGTATATTAAATGTTCATTAATTCGTAATTATTATAAAATTGTCTTATACTACATCCTTTGCTAATTTCCGCTTTATTTTGTACATGTTTTGTGGGTTGTTTTACATTTATTGTTGTGGTATATTATTTAGTCACTGTTTTATCAATTGTTCTCCGTTCATGATTAAGAATTTGGTTATATTTTACTTAGAATCGTTGTACATAATTGTTGGATTTATTAAATTGTGGCTTATTGTATCATATTATTTCTTGTTCATTGATCCTTTTCTATGTAAATGTTTCGATACAATACATTAAGTGTTCTACCTTTTTTAAAACAAATAAACGTGTTTGAGCGAATTTTCAATTTTCCTTATTATTCAAAAATTCTGAAATAAGGCAATATCTAATATTTGGGAATTCGAAAAATCGTGCTCAATCGTGCTGGGTATGATTTTTTTCGGTGAGCTAAATATTTGGATAACCTTTTATAATTTTAGTGTACAAGTTTTCAAAAGTCAAAAATCAATCGTATTTTTAAAGGTATAAAGGATCGTATCCAATCGTGTTGAGTATGATACTGCATATATTTGAGACGAGGGACTTTTGACAGTTAACTTAAATTATTTATACATTTTGAAGAACCATGCTCTGAAAGTTTTTTTTTCCCTTGAAAAATTTTGATATAAGGATAGCATCGAGTCAATATGGTACCAATTTTTTGGGCGTAATGAGGGTGCTCACCATTCCTCATGCGTAACCGACTCCCGAACCCATTTGATTTTTGATTTTATAAACCAAAATTATTTTCAATGGAACAAAACATTTTAGTAGGTAGCCCAATCACACCTAAACCAAGAGATTGGTGGAGACTCCACATTTCTGTTTTAAAAAAGTTGATCCCTATTATTTTCAAAATAAAAAGGGTTTCGACATAAATCATTACAATATATGTAAAAATAATTTAAAATATAAATATATATAAATTTATTAATATATGTAAAAATAGCTTTTTCGGAAAATATTTTTAAGAAATCTACCAAATAACAGAAAATATTTTACACAGATTCATCCAAACATCAGAAAAATAAATCATTTTCAAAAAATATTTTTAAAAATATTTTAGTGACAAATAAACGGGACCTAAATTTCACTTTATTTGATCACAGCATCAACAATTATAAATTAAATTTTCAAGAATGAATAAAATACTCGAAAGCTAATATTCCACTTTACGCTCAAATTACTGCTTCACTCTCCCTTGGTGCACTCCATTGTTGAGCCTTTAAATTCAGTAGCCATTTAATATGGAAGACCGATTCTTGAGCCCACAATTTATTGCCAACCGTTTGGGTTTATTATTAGATTAGACAGGGTTTGATAAACTCGGATCAGCCCAAATCAAAATTAAAACCCAAACGTTGGTTCGTCGTGAGACTGTCCTCAGCTAAGCTTAGGGTTGGGGGAGTGAGCGGAGAGTCCGGTTTCAAATTCGCTTTTTCTTCTTCTTCTTCTTCTTCTTCTTTGCCTCTTGTCTCACCTCTTTACTCAGCACCACCAGCGCGAAAGTTCTTTTTGAATTTTCTTTTCACCATCTTTGATTCGTTTCTCGCTTATCTTTGGCTTCAATTTTCTGGTAATTAGTTGCTTCTAACTAATACCCTAAATTGATCTTGATGAAATTCTCCATTTTATTTCCCTTCCCCTAAATTTTAACTTTTTTAGCGTTATGTTCTGATGATTGATTGAGCTTCTGTTTTATTCATCATATAATACTTAATTCAAGCATGATTCCTACCCCGTTTCTGTTTTTCTTTTTTCTTTTTTGTTTAAGTTCATATATACTTGAATTATTTTCCTAATTTCTTTTTCTTTTGCTTTTCTTTTAATTATATTTGATTTAAATTTGAACTGTTCTTTTGCCTATTAAATAAAAGAAGTAACTTTTACACAAATTTTATTATCAACAGCACTAGAAATTTTTATTATGAAATGGGAATTTTGGAATTTCCAGTTTGTTTAGGGTTTTATGTCTGTTTTATCTATACATTTGTCTATGTTGTGTTAAAATACATGTCAATCTTTAGCTTCTTTGGTGATTGCTGAATTGTGTTGTTTGTTTCTTATTCAAAAAAAAAAACAGTGAGAAACCATGCCGAAGAACAAGGGAAAAGGAGGAAAGAACAGAAAGAGAGGAAAGAACGAAGCAGACGATGAGAAGCGTGAGCTTGTCTTCAAGGAAGACGGGCAAGAGTACGCCCAAGTGCTTCGTATTTAAATATTTAAAAAGTATAAAAAATATAAATACTTTAATAATTATTGGTTGTTTTAATTATAATTATCTATAATTAATCAAAAGAAAATTACTCTAAAATTATTTATTATTGTTTATTTCCAAATAAATTTCATAGTGATATAAAGAATTAATTTTGATTTGAAAAATAAACATTATCAGTGCTTAAAATAATTTTAATAATAATAAAATTAAATCTTTTATAAACAAGAAAATTTTTAATTTAAATAATTATTATTTAATTTAAATATTTATTTATGGATATTAATTTATATTAAATATATAAATTAATATTTTCAATTTGAAAAATATTAAAAATATTAGTTAAATTTATAATATTTTAAATTAATATAACAAATTATTGGTAATATTATAACAATGCTTAATATTAATTTAATTATTAATTTTTATTTATAAAATTAATTATTGTTTAAAATATAATTTAACTATTGTAAAATATATAAGTAATTGTACTAACTAATTTATTATTGATATAAAAATACAATCATAATAAATATTAACAATATTTATAAATATATTAAATTAATTTAATTACATAAAAGTTAAGATGATAATTGAATAATTTTAAAAGTTACAATCAAATATCAAATTATTCCTTAACAAAATACAATGTCAGATAATAAAAAAATAACAGTTTATTAAAAATATTAAATCAAAACATAAATAATATTAAGATAAAAATATCCATCGTATAACAATTATTCTCTAATTTAATAATATAATAAAGTTAATATAATATCTTTTATAAAATTTGGTTATAATTATCATGTCTGTTTATTAATTTTATAAATAATTTTTATGAATTAACTTAATTAAAATATATTTTAAATATAATCATACTTTTATAAATTTAGATACTAAGTATATGAACACTATCATCCACGATTTAGACAAATAACATTGATAAAGTTAAATAATTAAAATACATTTAATAATGTATTTAAATTAAATTAAATATTAATTTTTAAAATAAATATTAATTTATTAAATATTATAATTATCAATTTCAAAATTATATAACAAAATTACTATTGAAATTATAATAATTAGCAACTAAAAATTATATTAAATAATTGTTAATTAATAAAAATTATTAAATTAAATAATAGTCATATTAACATTATTTTTTAATATTATAATATTTCAATAAAATAATTTCAATTATCTTTAAATGATTATAACTATTAATCTAATAATTAGTTGATTTAATATACTAATAATTAAAATTAATACAATTCAAACAATGATAAATTAATAGTAAATAATTTTAATAATAATGATCTTAATCAATAGTTAAGATTTATTACAAATTAATAAATATGGTATGATAATTAATTCTACATGTATTTAGACAAAATAGTACTAAATTAAATATATATTACCATAATTTAAATTTATTTTATTTAAATTCACTAAATGTTTAAATATAATGGATTTTAAATTTAATATGTTAATAAATTCTATTGCATATTTAAAATAATAATGAATATAAATAATATTTAATAAATATTATAAACTTAAATTCATTTTAAATGTAATATACAAGTATTATTAAAATGATAAGCTATTAGTTTAAACTGCATTAAATATTATACGAAATAAATTTAAAGCAAGTAAATAATTTAAATTAAAATAGTATATTACAATTCTTAAAAAATTGAATTAATTTTAATATAAATTATGATTTATAATTATTAACAAATGTTATTGAGAAACTCAAACAATTGAAGTCATTAAAATATTCTAATTATCAAAATTTCAAAATATTATATGTACATTAGATTGAATGTAAATTGGAACTAAATTGAAATTAAAATATTATTGTATAGTCTAAATATATATAATATTCTCATTAAAATATTATAATATAAATAACAAATTTTATCAATATCTAAGTAATAAATTATTAGGGATAAATATTTGTATCTAATAATATTAAGTTAAATATAAAAGATTCAAGATTATTGAATAAGTCAAATATTTAATATTTTACAATATTATTTAAATATTATTGTAATAAAGTTAGATTACAATATTATAAGATTTTGAACTAAAATTAATATATATATCAAAATTCATAAAGGTTATAAATTCATTTATAAAAATGTACTTCAAGTGCATTATAAGCTTAAAAAAAAATGCTATATTTGTCTTAAATTGAAGTTATTCATTCATGAACATAGTTTGAAAACTCATAATATTAAAAGTTCACTCATAAATCTATCATGACACATTGATATATATTATATTGCTCACTAATCATTTATGAATAACGTTTTTATATAAAAAATTTAATTTTTGAAATTTGAAAATTATTAATTAAAGTATATTAACATTAATATAATGTACGAATATTATTAATATATAATTAAACATACAAATATTCACAATAAGTGTAAATAATTAAAATATGTATCATTTCAAATAATATATTATGTAGATCATTTATTATTAATTTAGTAAGATTATAAATTATAATTCACTTAAATTAATATATAAGAACCAATTAGAATTGATAAATTAAAGAGATATAAATATTAATTATGAAATTTCAATATAATATTATCAATTCTTAAATTATTACTTATCAACTTATCTTAATTATCTTAAATTTAAATTTAGTATAATTAATATATCACAAAATTAACTAATTTAAAATTAATAGTTCAATAAATTTAATGTTATTTGAACTTAAGTTCTCTAAAGTTTTAAAGCAATCATAATTGTTAAATGCATTTAATTAGTCAAACATATTACATTAGCATTAACCTAATCATTTTGTATTAAATATTACAAGATTAATTAGAAACGATTTAATAAGTTATAAATTTGCTAATTTCGTATTTACTTAAAAGTTATAAGATTCTATATAACTTCAATTGTTAAATTTCATAATGTTATAAAATTTAATTAAGTAATACTTTATACAAAAGTCTAGTGAGAATCATAAATTATAACTTAAATAAATTCATTTGATCAAATAAAGTAAATTTAATCAATATCAAAATTGAATTAAATTACTTAATAGTAATTAATGTTGAATTCTTAAAATATTTGTTCGATTTCTATTTGTATATATTGATAATTATGGTACAATCAAATATAAGAAATAATTGAATTATCATGCTAAATAGATAATATAAGCAAATTCTTATAAATGAATTATTGATGATTAAATTAAAATAGGTAGTAATTAGAAATTATCTATATTCTTATATGAATTATATGAATTCATTTCAGCTAATATGATAAAATGTAAGTACAATATTGACAATCACTAATCACATAAACTTGCTTTCTAATCTTAATTGATTATTTGATTAATCATTAATTAAAGAATTCTGATAAGATTCATTGATTAAATGCACTATTGAGTAAATGATTGATCATTTAAATATTATGAACAATCAATGGTGTAAACTGTTATTGTATATATTTCGTAAAATTATGTCAAAAGTATGACATATTAAACTGAAGCATATTAGTCTTAATCATCTATATGTTGACAAGTTATTATACCATTAATCTTGAAAGTTAAAAGCTATTAATTAAATATGATAGTGTATGACAGTCTTTTCATTTATGAGTCATTGCACTTGTTTAGAATGTCATTTAAACATCGTATTAAATAAGTCCACAATCTATGTCAATGAGTCACTATAGATGAAGCTTATATCATATTTTGACAAATTTCAATTAATAGTTTGTAATTGAATTGAAACACTTGAACAAATAGTCTAGTGTGCTAAATCTGAGAATTGCAATGTAATTATTCCAAATAACAAGATATATGAGTAAATCTCAGTGAATTCATATCATTTAAACAAATTATGTGTACATTATGACAACTCTAATGATAATACAATTAGAATCTTACATTTACCAATATATAATGATAGTATGAGATAATCTATGAGCAATATCTATGAAATTCTAAACCAATCTAATGTACTACTAATAATGATCTATATCATTGACTATATCAGTAGTGAGTTAAAATGTAAACTCTAATAAGCTTATATCGTTGATGATATCGAGATAGTCTTATAGAATCTAGTTTGTAAAACGTATAACTTTGACATATATTACAAACTTTCTAACTATCAGTTAGTAAACATCATGTTCTAAAACGATCTATAGATCACTCTTAAACATACTAATCTAAATCATAATTAAATCTGTACACAATCAAATTTCCACTATAAATACATTATTCTAGGATATGAATCTACATTATCTAAAACTTCTCTATACATACAAACAATTTGCAAGTCAATTATTACATTATCAAGTGATCATTGACGAAATATGTAAATATAGCTATAGGATAATACTAATGATACCATCATACTTTATCTATGCTTAGTATGCATTTCAAGTGAGTAGTACCTAATTAACGTCAAACAATTGATTACCAAACCAAGCGCTAAATCGACAGGATATGGGCCTACTAAAGCACGTAGACTACATGTGCAATGCAAGATGACCTAGACTATTATGCATCCAAACTCAATTTTTGATATCTCACAGAATACGATGAAAGCATTCTAATCAATTGAAATTATCATATGACCATACAGAATGACTCTAGGGCTACATACCAAATGAGCTCAAATCGACTAATCTAGTCACAATGCAATGGAACATTTGCCAAATGTCAATGGTTGCCAATCTGACTTTTATCCAAAATCTAAGTGGTGATTCTGACATCATTACATTCACAAGTTGTGTATCACATGTTAGACTCATGTTGACATCTATGAAATTTCATAAGTCCACTACTTCACCAAGTCCAGATATGTCACATAGGGTTAACATTTGAGATTTAGACAGACTAGAAGAAAAGTATCTGATGTAACTTGATAATAAGCTAACAATAATGAGATTGACAATTAAGAATTACATAGTTACTAGCAAATCGACTTACAATAATCAAACAGTTATCAGAATAAAAGTGGATAACCAATAATGCACAGATCCAACTAACGACATGACCAAAGTGAAAGATGACATAGTATCAAAACGTATCAATACGCATGTAAAACAAATACAAGAAAAAAGGAAATAAATCTACAATGTACACATACGGAAAAAAGATCAAAAGATCAATAGGATGGCCAACAAGCAAACAACAAGAGATTCCAAGAAGTAATCGCCAAATGTAAAGCAAGAAGCTGAAAAGAGAAGCAGCAAGAGATCCCAAAGGAAATGATCAAGAAGATGATGCAGATGCATGCAGAAATCAAGCAGCAAAAAGAAGAATATGAAGTGTAGCAAAACAGAACGTCGATAGGAAGAAATGAGCAATCACAACGGCAAAACGATTCAATAGGTAGCGAAGTGATAACCTAGTCGCACACAACCATACTTCCCACATCTAATTCTCCTCACAAATTCCTATCCACAAACCCATCAAACTCTCACTCATACTCTCACAACCATCTCAACACATCATCCCACAAAAACCAAAAAGAGTTCTCTAAACTTTCTTATCATTTACTTCTCAATTTTTAATCTGTATGAAGAGGAAAATAATTGCAAATATAGTAATTAAAAATTATAGTGATAAAAGTTTAACCATTTTTAGGTGCCCAAATTAGGGGTTTATTTATAAATTGTAATAGAAACACTATATATTTACAAATTTTTAATTATTATTTTACAGCTGAAAAATATGTAAAAAAAAAACATTTTAGAATATAATGTAAAAATATAGAAATGAATGGTAATTTTTCAAACGAATATGGTTTTTTAAAAAAAGAGTAATTTATTTTAACTAGTGATTTAAATTGATTTGTTTATCGATTTTATATAAAAATTAGATAAAAAATATTATTATAGGTATATTTGTTATTTTTTAAATAAATTTTAAATTTTTTTTAAAATTGATTTGGTCTTTGGGTTAACGTGTGACACTAATTCAATAAGAGATTTTATAATAATATATAATATAACTATATTTATACTATTATTTAATGTGCAATTGAGTTGGTGTAACAAGTCAACTCGACACTAACTCTATTAGGTAAAGTATTAAAAATAAAATTTTAAACAGCTAATAAATATAATATAAAAGATGTTTGGGTAAACTATAAAAATGTCACTAAACTATTGTCTTTGTTCTATTTTGGCCACTGAACTATTAATTTTTTTGATTTAGTGGGTAAACTTTCTCATTAGTTGTTGTTAGATGAGTAACGAAATGTTGATAATTTACTAACCCTATGACATAGAGAGAGTTTTTCTAAACCAAGGGTATTACTAATAACTATTTTGGTACTCATAATTTGAGTTAGAGTAAATTTGGAAATAGACATTTATATATGATTTAAATTATGCACTAGTTAACAAATTTTAATTTGTTACGAAATAAGTTACTAACGTTATTGATATGTAACATTTTGATCACTGAGTTATTAAATATATAACAATAAGTAGACATGACATGTTAAATAACCATTTCAGACAAAAAGTTCAAGTCAAGTTACACATCTACTCCCTGTACTTTTCCTAAAAGTACATTATAAAACAAGTCCTTTTTTTTTTTTTTGGTTTTGTGCTATTTTGTCATCAATGGTTATTAAACTATTAATTCCATTTTATTTTAATCGCTTAATTATTAATTTTTCGATTTTCTCACTAAACTTTTTAAAATTAAATATTTCAATCACTCTTATGATAGTTATCGTTAGATGAATGACGAATAGTTGACATGAACATTTTATAGGTCTAATAATAATTTTAGCCATATAATATTTATACATTCGGTTAATTTGATCCTATATATGAAAAAATAATCAACAATAACTCTTGGATGTTTACAAAATTTCTCATTTTAGTTCAAAATTTTAAAAATTCAATAAATTCAGCTCTCATTGTTTACAAAGTTCCCGTCTTTTCAAATAATTACCAGCTGCTGCTGGAGCACTAAATTCGATTGCTGTTCATTGAAAAGAAAAACAAAGAGGAGGAAGAAGAAAGGTTTTGATTGGATTCACTGAACCTTGATTTTCATTGACAAGTAATGCTCTTTTGACGCCATTTTTGACTGTTTGAGCTTCTGTTGTAATAGCTCCTGACCCTTCTACGACAAGTTTGAAATTGCTCTACCTAGCTTCTTAGTCATCATATAATTGCCTTTCCACTTAATCAAACGTTTCATTCCCAATTTACTCTAGAAGATAAATAATTAAATATTTTGTAAATGTTGAAGACTAAATTTATTAAATTTATTATATTTAGGATCGAATTAATAGAATGTGTAAATATTAGAGAGCTAAATTTTTTATTAAATTAATTAAAAAACCACGTTAGCTTTCTATTATTCATCTAACTGCAATTAACAGGAAAGTAACTAAAATATTTAATTTCAAAAGGTTTAGTGATTAAATCAAAAAAATTAATGGTTGAGTTATCAAAATAGAATGATGTCAATGGTTTAGTGACTATTTTTGCACTTTACCCAACGAAAAATAATAAAACTGCTTAAAGAAAAAGTATAGGGATTAGATATGGAATTTGACCTAAAATTTTTGTTTGAAATGATTACAAATCATTAATATTAGTAACCATTTCATAACAATTAAACTTCGGTGACCTAAACTACCAAGGAAAGTATAAGGTTTTCTAGACTGTACCAATAAGCTAGATCCATACTTCAAGTTGTTTCGTACCATAAATAAACTCGAATGCTCAATAAATCTGTTAGACAAGCAACTTTACATCTTTTACAACCAACACAGTTTTCTATTCTTAGAGTTTGCTTAGCTTTACTTTCATCTCAAAGTATCATTTTTAAAATAAAAAATACAGAAAAAAATGTCTTCTCTCTATGAAAATTCTGGTTCTAAAAAATCCATTGCGGAGGAGTTGATTTCTAAAAAGGTTTGATTCAGAGCGGAAAATGGTGATACGAGTAATGACATGATGATCAATCTGTCTTTGGAACAACCTACCTCATGGAGAGATAAGCTCGTCGGCCAATCATCAAATGATGCCTTTAATGGATCAGAAGGAAAAGAAGATCTTGATATATGGGATGGGGACATTCAGAAATCAATTGTGAATGGCATGCCTTCTATAACTTTCTCGGATAGGATTCACTAAATCCTCATTTAAGGTATGTAGAATACCGTGATTTTAAAACTTCTTAGTTGTAATATTGGATTTTTGGTTTTATAGAATAAAATATATAACTTGTGGAGACCCTCAGCACCTTTACATATGATGGATATTAAAAAAGGATATTTCCTGGTCAAATTTCAAAATAAGTTGGATTGTAAAAAGGCTTTTTCTGAAGGTCTTTGGACCATTTTTGGCCAATATTTGATTATTCCTTGGACGTTAGCTTTTGACTCCACACATGCTTACCAAGTGTTGTGATGGCGTGTAGTAGATTTCCTAGCTTACCTAGTTACTTGTAAAACCATAAAATTATTACAGAGATAGCGGAAATGGTTGGAAAAGTGATCAAGTTAGATATGAACACTGATAGCAGAGCTAGGGGGCGCTTTGCTAGAATGGCAGTTTATGTTGACTTGGAAAAGCTTTGGTTTCCCAAATCTTGATCAATGGTCAAAAACAGAATGCAGAATATGAATATTTATCTACAATTTGCTTTCATTGTGGGAAGTATGTCATGTGGAAAACTTTTTGTACCTTTAGAAATTTTGGTCTCAATGGTGAAAAGAAAATTGACCCGTCTGAAATGACATCGAAGAGTCGAAACACGATCGTCGTCGGTTCAGAGAAGAATGACGAAAATTATGGGCCGTGGATGATCGTAGAAAGGAAATCAAGGCAGAAATTTAGAGAAAATATGCTGAATTCATTAGGTAATCAAGAGAGTGAAAGGAAGGATCTCGTTTTAGGATCCTAAATAATAGGGATTTGCACAAATATGTTTACAAGGGAAATTTTTCTGATTCTTGGCGTTCTAAAGGGAAAGAAATTATAAATGGAAATTTTCTCAAGAAAAAATCTGTTTCCCATCATAACGAAAGAATAGAATTAAGTAAAAAAAATAGTAACAAAGGCAAGTTAAAGGAGGTGGGCTCTATTATTAGTCTTGGCTCGATTATTAAAAAGAAATTTGGGCCAAATGTGGGGTCCAGATTGACTCTCAATAGTATTAATGAAAACTTACAGGTTGCTAAAGAGTCGATCAATTGTTTGGGCCTTAGGCATAGTTTAGATATTTAGGCCCGGGGTCTATTGGATTAGCTTGGTCCAGATTTAATAGCCCAGTATAGCTCTATTACTGCTGGTAGTTGTAGTCAATCCCTTATGGTGGTAGGATTGCAAAGCGAAACTAACGCTGAAATGGGTCTCTATATCGAATGCGAGGTTTCAACTTTTCAGGCAAAATCAAAAATTGATGGGCGTGACAGAAATGAAGTGGTAGTGGAAATGGAAAGTTTTGATTCCGGCAAGCATTCAGTGGTGGTGTTTAATGAAAGCAAAAATTCCAATAACAAAAACAGTGCTCTTTCTTTGAACAACACACTGGGTCTGTCTCCGATGGTTTTCTCCAGTTCGGGAAAGGGATTTAGAAACAAAGGCAGAGGAATTACTAAAAAACAAAACAAAATTCTTCATGGTAATAACACTCGTTTCAAAACCTTTGGATCTCAACGTGTGTCACTAAAGGAATTAATGGAACAACTTGCAGAGAGCATTTTGGCTTTTTCCAAAGACAAATTTGATTCTGAAATGTTCACTAAATCTGATGAGCTGAATGAGAGAGTTAATCTCCCTGGACAGTAAGGTTTTTTTAACTGTTCTTTTGTTTTTTATGTATTTTTTTTTAACTTTGGGGTTTGTTATACTTTACTTTTCTTAGTATTAAATCAATTTATTATGGGGTTAAATCTAAAAATTTTTACATGGAATTGTCAAGGGTGTGCTAGCAGGAATTTTATTCGAGCTTTTCGGGAATACGATGAGGAGCACAGACCTGATATTGTTTGCTTGGTTGAACCAAGAGTGAGTGGTAAAAAGGCTAATGTTATTATTGGGAAATTGGGATTTAATTACTCACATCAGGTTGAAGTCGTTGGTTTTTCATGTGGTATCTAGGTGGGGTGGAAGGATTTTATTCAAATTCAAATTATTCAAAATCATCCACAATTTATTTATTTACGTATTGATAATCTTATTCCCAATAATTTTTTTCTTATTTCTTTTGTGTATGGCAGTCTAGATAGGTCAAAATGAAAGCTTCTTTGGGAAGAGTTAAAATTTGTAATCCCAAATCAATTTATTCCTAGGTTAATTAAGGGGGATTTTAATGCCATTTTATCTCTTGTAGATAAGAAGAGCCCATTTACCATAGGTAAGCGTTGTGATTGATTTGGTAATTTTGTTTATTCTTATGAGTTGCAAGATTTGGGGTATAGTGGACCTTCTTTCACTTGGCAACGAGGTGGTACTTTTGTCAGACTAGATCGGGCTTTAGAAAATGATGCTTGGATAACTATTTTTCCACAGTGTTTAGTACATCACCTCACTTTCATTAAGTTTGACCATCGGCCTCTCTTATTATCTACTAGGCCAGATCTTAGTATAACTAAAGGCAGACCTTTCATATTTTTAGTAGGATGGACAGAGCACAATGATTTCCCCAATTTTGTCAGAGAAAAGTGGAACTTTGCAGGTAATATGGTTGAGTCCTTAAATAATTTTACTTTTTCTGTTAAAGCTTAGAACATGAATGTGTATGGCTTTTTGGGTACTCGCAAGTGAAATCTCATGAGATCGCTCAACAATATTCAAAATGCCTTAGAACATTCTGCCTCTATTCATTTAGCTAAAAATGAGTTGGAAATTTAGGATGAGTTGGAAAAAGTTCTTGACCATAAAGACTTACTTTGAAGACAAAAGGCTCGATGCGATTGACTTCAATTAGGGGATCATAATACAAATTCTTTTTACAGTCGTACGGTTAGGAGAAGGAAATTTAACTGAATCACAACCTTGCATATTGATAATGGGGAATGGTGTTCAAATCATGACATCCTGTAGTTTAATGCGGTGGAAATTCTTTGAAAGACTCTATGGTGAGGCTCCCCCTGTCTTAAAGGATGTTCCTAATGATGGCTTCCCTTGTCTTAATCCTTTAGAGGTTACTTTTTTGGAGGCTGCTATCACTGATGAGGAGATTAAAAGGGGGTTGTTCGATATGGCTCCATTGAAAGCTCTTGGAAGTGATGGCTTCCATGCTCATTTCTTCCAAAGTCATTGGGATAACCTTGGGAATGATGTGTGCCAGTGGGTTAAATATGTCTTTGTTGGTAGGTCGATTGAGCCGAATTTGAATAATATGTTGATTGTGCTTATAGCTAATAAAGAGAAACCTGAGGATTTCAGTCATTTTTGGCCCATTAGTTTGTGTTTTGTTCTTTATAAGTTGGTGATGAAAGTGATTGCAAATCATTTTAAGGTGATTTTTCCTAAACTGATCTCTCAAGAACAAGCTGGATTCATAGTTGGGCGAAACATTTCTGACAACATTATTTTAGCACAAGAAATCATTCATTCTATGCGGTACAATCGGAAGGGGAGGAAGTGGATGGCTATTAAACTGGATTTGGAGAAAGCTTATGACAGAGTTAGTTGGGAATTTGTAAGCGCTTCATTGATTGTGGCTGAGATCCCTCTTTTTTTACGAAATGTGATTATGTCAGCTATTTCTGCCTCTTCTATGCAAATTCTTTGGAATGGCGTACCTACTCAAAAGTTCAAACCGATTATAGGAATCCATCAGGGATGTCCTCTTTCGCCGTATCTCTTTGTGCTCTGCATGGAATGGTTGGGCCATCTTGTTCGAGTTAAATAAAAATCGGTAATAGGTTCCAATTCGTCTTTCACGCACAGGACCTGCAGTTTCTCATTTATTCTTTGTTGGTGACTTGGTGATCTTTTGTAAAGCTCAGCTTGACCAAGCACGGTTATTAGATAGCATTCTTACTTAGTTTTGTGAGATTTCTGGTTATAGAATTAGTGTTAAAAAGAGTAATATCTTATTTTCCAAGAATACTATAGTTGATGTCCATAATCAAATTAGTCAGCTATTCGAATTCCAGGAAGTTTATAATCTTGGCACTTATTTAGGTGTTCCTCTTCTGCATAATAGTGTAACCAAGAATACTCTGAATTTTGTTGTTGATAAGGTAAGGCAGAAATTGCAGAGTTGGGATGCCAGAAAGTTATCTTCAGCAGAAAGAATCACCTTGGCTCAAGCAGTATTTCTTTCCATCCCTAATTATTTTATGCAGTCGTTGATGATTCCGAAAGGTGTTTGTGCTGATATTAAAAGATTTGTTAGATAGTTTATTTGGGGTTGTGTAGATGGTCATCCTAAAATTTCTTTAGTAGGATGAGATTCTATATATCAACCACGGGCTCAGGGCGGAATTGCTTTCAGGCATTTGAACGACTAAAATTTGTCCTTCCTTATGAAGATTGGTTTTAGCCTTGTTTCTAAAAACAATGCGCTTTGGGTTCGCGTTCTCCGTTCCAAGTATGGTTGGAAAGAACAGTTTCAAGACTCTATTAGTAGGAATCAGTGCTCCCATTTATGGAGGTCACTTTCTAAGATATAGCCACTTCTTCGTGAGAACTTAGTTTGGTCGATTGGAGATGGTGCCAGTGCTCGTTATTGGAAAGACCATTTGGATTCCAATTATGGGCCCTTTAATCTAAAAAATTCCATCTTTTGTTAACCTTGATTTGGATTGTTGTGTTAGGGAGATGGTCAATTTAGATGGAAGTTAGAACTTGGATCTATTTCGTGTCTGGGTATATGAAAATGTGATTAGTAGGATTACTAGTATTCCCCCTCCACACCTAGATTCCGGTTCGGATAGAGTGATATGGGCCCGATCAGCATCAGGAGTCTTCTCAGTTTGTAGTGCCTATTAGTCTTTGAAAGAGGATATTTGGAACTCTCAAGAGAAGCATTGGAAGATTACTTGGAAATATCCAGGTCCACGAAGAGTAAGAGTCTTTCTTTGGTTAGCTTTTAAGCAAAGACTTCTTACTAATTCGGAACGTACTAGACGGGGAATTAGTCACAGTAACTCTTGTACCTTATGTGGGCATGACTTTGAGGATTTGGTGCATGTTCTTTGAGATTGTCCTTCCTCGAAAGAGTGTGGATGCTTGTGATTCCAGATCAGCTAAAACAAAGATTTTTCTCTGTCTCTTTTCAGGATTGGCTTATTCTTAATCTTTGTTTTCATGAAAGATTACAGGGTAATGATCTCACTTGGTCATGTCTGTTTGGATTAATTGCTTGGCGTATTTGGAAGAATAGAAATTTATTCATCTTCCAGCATATTTCCTAGGTAGCAACTGAAGTGGTGAAAGTCTCTAGTTGATGGGCTCGTCAATACAAATCACATCTTGGTGGTTCAAAAATAATAATCAAAGTTCAAATTCCACGAATAATTCAAATGACACTAGGTGTACTTATCCACTGATGGGGCTGTGGTCAGAGATTTTGGATATGTTGCAACATGAGGTGTGGCTTGTGATCATGGTGGAAATTGGATAGTGGGATTCACTCGCTTCTTAGGTGTATGCTCTCTGTTTGAGGCTGAAGTTTGGGCCATCTTGGATGGGATTTTTATTTTGCTAAGTAAGGGCTATAGGCGGATCATCATCATGACTGATAACCTTGAAGTCGTCCAAAATTTGACTGGTTTAGATTTGGAAGACTCAAGG
Organism: Gossypium arboreum; assembly: GCF_025698485.1. Classification (NCBI taxonomy): domain Eukaryota; kingdom Viridiplantae; phylum Streptophyta; class Magnoliopsida; order Malvales; family Malvaceae; genus Gossypium; species Gossypium arboreum. The sequence continues at coordinate 134,269,730 of NC_069077.1, forward strand.
ATTACTATGCTTCGAAGAACTCAGCGCATCATGCAATAGGAAAGGGAGTGGAAGATTAAGCATATTCCAAGAAATTAAAATTTGGTAGTGGATCATCTTGCTAAACTTAGTTTGAGTTGGAAATCAAGCTTACAAATCATTGGTGAGGCTCCTAAGGAAATTTTAGACTTACTTCAAGTAGATAAAGTTAATGGTTGTTTATACAGTTGATGTAATTCAACATTTCTTTTCACCCAAAAAAAGAAAATCAAAACATACATAAATGACTATTTTTGAAGTTAATTGTTTTAGTTTCCCAAATTATAAAAATTTATTGTTATTTTATGAATATTAAACGTTAAGATTGAATGTATTGTTTTATAAAGGTAAATACACTTAATTCTATTGAATTTTATGTTATTTGTAATAAATTATATATTTTAATTTGAATATAAAAATAATTTAAAAAAACAAAGTATTATATAAAAGTCATACAAAAAGTAATTTTGATAATATTCAAACTTATAATAAAAGTTATTAATTAAATTAAATTAAATTCAACCGATTTGTTATTTAAAGGATAAATAATGCTATAAAGAAGAAAATAGCCATTTTAATATTTTCCAACGCTTTTCAAATTTAAATTTAAAACACGTTTTTCCATTTTTTATAAAAAGAGTCTGAAATTATTTTTAGTATTTGTCATCAAAAGTCAAAAAATTATTTTCAAATGCTTTAATTTGGTCAACTTCTACAATTAGTCCTTGTATTATGCGTAAGTTGTTGGCTTAATCCTATACTTTAATTTAATATTTTTAGTTGGTTTACTTTTGAATTTTAAAATTTTTGTCATGGTCAAATGGTAGCTATTAAATTCATTCTGTTCCAAAATCTGATATTATAAACATATTATCATGTATAATGTCTTGTCAACTTATTATTTTCACATATTACTCATAAAAAAAGCTTATTAATGGGTTTAATGACTATCATTTACATCAAGATTGAAATCACAAAATTTGAAAAGTATAGGGACTAAGAATGATCAAATTGGAGAATATGTGCTAAACCTACAACTTTACACAGTGTACAAGACTGATAGCAAGATTTAACCAAACTAATTTAACTACACGTTTTGGGTCATGACTAAAATTTTAAAAATCGAAAAGCATAGGGACTAAAATTTACTAAATTAAATTATAAGGATGAAATCCACAACTTACACAAAATGCAGGGACTAATAAAAAAAGTTAACATGTTAAATTTCAATGGAATTTTTCGATAAAAGTATCATAGGGGCTCCTGTATTAAAAATCAAATCGTATTTTGGCCCTTCTACTCAAAAATGGACAAATTAGTCCCTATATATTACATCAAAGAGCAAATTGATCATTCTGTTAAAAATTTCATCAATTCTTATTGTTATAAACAGGTCTCAGTACGTCAGTATAAAGTAAACATGGCATGCCATGTCTTACTGTTTAGTTATTTATCAACCATACCAGTTTTTAACAGTGGAAATGAATAAAATTTTTAATAGAAATGACTAATTTGTTCTTTGTTATAATGTACAAGGATAAATTTACTTATTTTTTTAAATAAAAAATAAAATATGATCTAACTTTTAATATAAATACCTCTATAGTACTTTTATCATATTTTTCAAAAAGTTATACTGAAGAAAACATACCCATGACCGTCCCATGTGCCACCCCAAGCACGAAGAATATTGGGGAAAAAAATGGTCAAATCAGGTTAACCAACAAACAAATGGTCAAATTAGGAGAATAAATGCGTGAACAATATTTTAATTAATTACTTCATTTTATCAGGTTTTTTTTCTAAATATATATAATAAATTAAATCTCACCCATTTTTCTAAATATATATATAATAAATTAAATCTCACCCATAGAATTGTATTAGACAACTTAAATAAAATTAAATAAATTAGTAATTAACACTAAATTTATTCTACTGATAAAATCATGAAAATTCAAATATCATAATATTAACAAATATCTTTCATTGAATCAACCATAAAATCCTAATTAAATACAAAAAGTTAGCATTATTATCTTTGAGTACCAAAATATATATATTCTTAAATACATGTACCGATTAGAATAAAAATAACACATGCACTATATTAAAAAAATGTTAAACTCAAATATCAAATGATATATTAAGCCAATAAAGTAATACATTTTTTTCTTTTTAACTTTTATATTCTTACTCAAGGGTTGTACAGGCGAAGAGGGCATAACCTCAAAACAATAAATTCGGTTAATACGCAATTTGCCCATGTACTTGTTCAAAAGTATTTAATTAGTACCTGAATTTTTTTGTACTTAGTTGGCATTTGAACTTATACTTCGTCACTTAGGTTGGTTCTTTTATACTAACGCTATTAGTTTGTGCTAACGTGACATTGATGGCTAATCATATAATGACACGAGGCAGTCTCTTAGTATGACACGTGATGAACATAAATTTAAAAATATTTTAAAATATATAAATTAACTTAAAATGTATAATTTTTGAACAATCTCAAGTGTGTGTGACGGAATATAAGTTTAGGTGCCAACTTGATAAAAAAAATTCAAATACTAACTAAATACTTTGAAAAAGTTCAAAAGTAAACTATATATTAAAATTTTATAGTATATTTCTCACCTCTCAAAAAAAATTATTTTGGCTTTACTCCATGGTATATATATTTGTTCACTATTGATCATACAAGGAAAAAAATAGATGAAGAAATGAAGACCGTCGTGCAATGTATCCATTAACATAATACAATCCAATAAACAAATAAGCAACACAATCTTCTAACCAAGCAAATTAATAGTAAATTATTGGATTGGAATAAAATTAGGTAGGATAACCCTTAATAACAATATAATATAAGTGATTTTTAATTGTAAATATATATAGTATTCATTGCTCCAAGTGTGATAAGAGTTTGAGTTGTGCTAGTCAAAATATGTTAATTATTTGTACCAAGTAATTTAAATATAATTTTTATTTGGGTTTTTTTATAGATTTAGTTAAGGATCGTTAAAATAGTAGAAAAATATTTAATATATTTTTATTGAATTAAAAAGTACACAAATAATAAATATTTCTTTAAATATTATTTTAATGAGACATTTATTTATTAGTAAAAAGAAATGGTTTTGTCAAAACCTTGGATCAACATTGTCCCCTAAATCAAGGCAATAGTATTGAAGACAGGAAAACCAAACCTAACGCAGTTAAAGTCATTAAAAGGGACCCTTAAAAAATCCATTGACAAGAGGAACCACCCCAACGTGTGAAACAAAAAAGGCCTGCCACTTTTTAATAAAAAATATATTAATTTATAGGTTTCTTTTTATATTAACAAAGGTTTTTTTTTATTTCATGTCTGACGGTCCATATTCGAAGTTTGTAATTGTCTTTCACAATAACGTTATAAAAAATGTTCAACAATTTTTATCTCACACATAATAGTTATGTAAAGACTAATTAGTATTCACACACATAAGTTTCGAGTTGAGTATAAATCAATTAATGTATCTATATTTAATAATGATTTTTGAAAATTTTAATTATAATTAGCATACAAAGATATAAACGCTTACTAGTGTCGAGTTGCCTACAATATCTAAGTTATATGAAATTAATTTTTACCGTTCAAAAGGATCCCAACATTGATGGTTGTCAATTTCCTCATTAATTAATATTTCGTCATTTCTTAAATCTAATCTTAATAGATGCATTTTACTGAGCTTAACACTCACAATTGTCAAGTTTGTATATATTTAAAATTATCACCATTCATCGCAAACCTAATTCTAATAAATGCCTTAATAAGAGTTCGATATTTGTGGGTGTCGGGTTTAGTTATAGGTGAAACCATTTATCTAAACCTAACCTTCTTAAATGTATTCTACTAAGCTTGACACCTACGAATGTCAAGTTTATATGTATTTAAAATTTCACCATTCACCATAAACATAACCTTAATAAATGTTGGAACATTTTCAAAAAAATTATAGTGTTCCAATAAATATCGATGAATGGGTGTAATTAATCAAAAGATAAATCTTTTGGTCATTTGTCAAAAGTTATATCATTTGATTTTTGAAAAGAATTATAACTATTCAAACAATATTTCTTGAATCGTTATACAATTAAATGAATTACTATTATTTGTTATTTATTCATAAAGACACCTATTAAAAGATGTCTCTATGAAGAGACATGAAAATTCCTATAAATAGGAATGAAATTTCATTTGGAAGACATACCAACAAGTTCTAAAAGTTCTTTCTATCCTTCCTTATTTTCTAATATTATTAGATTGTTCTAGAAAGAGTTACTGCAAAAATTCATTGTAGAAATTGAGTTTCTTGTTATACATTTATCAAGTGCTTAGTGGACTATTCTCTCGTCAGTGTAAAACGCAAATAGTCATTGGCTTTATTGTGTCCTTGAGGTTAATTTGCTTGAAACTCTTTTGCACACTGAAGATATGTGGAGGCAAATATAACCTTAAAGATAGTGGTTTGATACATGTCTTAGAGCCTTATCCTATTTCTTCATTTTCTATTTGAGTTTCATTCATGTGTTTGAGATTTTCCTAATCAGAGATTTGTACTAACAATTTTAAGGTTACAATTCATTATGACTACCACAACACATGAAAGTGGAACACTAAAGGAGTTGGCTTTCAACTTTTTCAAACTTGATCAGTTTGATGCTGGCAATTTCCGACAATGGCAGAAAAAGATGCACTTCTTATTATCAACTTTGAAGATTGCATATGTTTTGGATACTCCAAGACATGAAGAGAATGAAAACAATTTGTTGCTACAACCTGCGAAAGGCAAAAATGGGATAATACTGATTACATGTACATGGGCCACATATTAGAGACAAGATACATGACCAAAGATGCTACAAGTGAGAAATTTCTTGTCAGTCATTTCAATAATTATCAAATGGTTGATGGTTGTTCTGTTATGGAACAATTTCGTAATATTGAAAAAATGCTGAATCAATTTAAGCAATATGATATGAAAATGGATGAAATGATTGTTGTATCATCCATAATAGACAAACTTCTTCCATCTTGGGAAGACTTTAAAAAAAGTCTAATGTAACACCCCAAACCTGGCCTAGACGTTATGGCCGAACCTATGATGTCACATTGGAGTGAGTTTTACAAGCCATAGTTCTATTAGAAAAGTCCGTTGGTGTTAAACCTTGTTGGCGATCCTTATGAGTAGCTAACTTATGTTGCTAAATTCGCAGGTTTGTTTAGCAAAGCATATGTCATACTAAATCGGTATTACACTTTAAAAACATTATTCGTGCGAAAGCTTTTAAAACCAATTGCGTAGTATGGTAGTTGAAAGTCATCCACCTTTTGAAAAATCGAGTCCTATTGCTAACAAATATAAATCGAATTAAATAAATTCCCAAATATAAAAAAAATGTAAATAAATCCCAGATATAAATCATTTACCCATATTAAACTACTTTTACTAGAAATAAAAAACGAAAAACATAAAATATGGTGTGGCCATCTCCGAGTCCCTCGCAGCACAGATTCGCCTAAGGATTTCTTGCGCAAATAAGCAGAAGAGTGAGTTTATAGAAACTCAGTGTGTAATTCTAATTTATCAAACAGTAAATCATGCAGTGTAAACAGTCTGGGCCTAGGCCCTTATTAGTAGCAATATCAATGTGGGCTTTAGCCCACTACGATAACAGTATCAGTGTGGGCCTTAGCCTAATTCAGTACAGTATCAAAGATGCAATCAGAGGTCCTACCCAACCATCCTCTACACTCCACTCTGTCCAACCCTATACTCCACGTGGGGATAAAATCGACCCACCTATCCCTACACTCCAGAATATAGCACCGGTTACGAAACTAACTAGTATATGCAGCAGAGCTGCCAGTACAGTACACTTCCTCTAAATATATCAAACCCACCCCCATGCAACATGTCATGTTATGATATATACGTGTATGCAAAATGTCATGCTCGAATACAATCAAATATAGCATAAGGGTATAACGATCATTTTACCTCTAGGGGTATAATAGCCATTTTATCAGTAAGGGGTCTAAGTGTACTTACTGACTCATCAGTAGGCCCACAGTTGTCTTAGGCGATCCATGCGACCTTAACAGTCAAACAGTGGAAATGGGCCAAAGCCCATAATAAGACCAATGTGGGCCCACATGCCTGTGTGGCCAATTAAGCCCAATAATGACCTTGGTCGTGTAATCTACACAACCTGATCCACAAAACTCTACACATCGTGTGGTTTACCTGTGTGGGGCCCACGAGCCCGTGAGGCCCTCACAGCCCATTTCGGCCCAATATGGCCCAAAACAGCCTAAACCTACGAGATCGCTCATAGTGGCCTCTATAATCACATGCTCGCGCTTATGCATTTAGTTGACCACACGAGCGAGCGCACACCCGTGTGGCATCGATGGTACCAATTTTTTGACTTTTTTCGTGTCACAATTGAAGTAGTGTGATTACACACATGTTACGATTTGGAGTTAATTTGTGCCCCGGACACTCTTATACCTGAAGAATGATTCATAATTCGATCACTCAGTTAGTAACTCATGATTAAAAAAGAAACTAATAGGGTTCCAACGATTATGGTTTTCTTACCAAAAGTCCCTAAAAAATGTACCCTTGGTTCCTAGGGGAAGTGCCGACCCACTTGACCACTACTTACACAAAAGGTTTTGCTTTTCCATATTAGACCCGCACCTGAAGTAATAATAATACCATCATAATCGCACCACACTTACCAATACATCTGAGCAGATTACACTAAAGATGCAACGCACACTGCACAAAAAATAGAGATTAATCTAAAAGGAAAAAGAAAAGTAATCGGCAGGAAGAGATAATGCAAGAAGTGGACTCAATAAGGTGACGAATCGAAAGGAAAGAAAACCCGTTGAGGCTTACCTTGCAATGTTCGATCAACACAAAAGTACAAGCATGAGATAAGAGAATCCTGCCCAACTAAACAGATCACAACACACCTACCAAACCAAAGTAGAATGACAAAGTAAGATGGGCATTCGGCCAAGATTCCAACATGAAAAAAAAGGCACAGAAAAAAAGAAAAGAGAAGGCAAAGAAAGAAGATGCTCGCCCTAATGGGGTACAACGTTGGATTAAGGGAGATGAAGAAGAGAGTCGGCTCACCACTAAGGCAGAGGTATTCAGCCAAGAAGATTATTTATGAGAGGGTAGAGAATAGGGAAGAAACAGTATCGAGGTAGCCACAAAAGAAGTATGCCAAGGAAAAATACGAAAATTGACAAAAATCGAGAGAAAGAGAAAAGGTTATCGAACAATATGGAAGCAACAAGCTCTCACTTTCGGCACTAGGAGCATGACTGAATGACTAGATACCCCACTTCAACCCTCAAGGTTGAGAAGCATCCTATTTCGGCACAACAACCCCTCTTCCTCCACATTCCTAATTTTCCTCCACGAAATCCTCCCCATATCTCTCAACTGATAACTCCTCAAACTCATCCCACCTTTACCTTCTCAAAATCGGCTATTCACCCCCCACTCAACCACCCCACCATCAGAGTTTCGGTCAACCCCAACTACCTACCTTGCAAGAGCAGCAAACTATAACTCTTTTGTGGATAGGGTAGCTCGAACTCAAAACCCCTAGGCACACACCACACGCCACTTACCACTAAGCTAGCAGGCATTACATTGCCATGTTTTACTCATTTAAATTTAAAAGTATACTAACAACAAGCAAAGGTTGATTCAATTAGAAGCAAAAATTTGCTAAGATCAATGATTAAACCCAAGACTTCCCAAACACTCTTAGAGCACTAAACTACTAAGGTAAACATACACCCACGTCACATACACAGAACAATAATTTTAACACAGTTTTCAGGATTTGAGAGATTGAGGCATTACATCTAAAACATAAGAAAAAAGGAAATATCTCTTGAGGCTTTGGCAAACCATCTTCGTATTGAAGAAGAATATCGAATGCAATATCAGAACCTAAATTCTGAAAATGCCAAAGTGCGTGTTATGGAGGAAGTACAGACTACTAAACCATTCAAGAGAAAGTTTAAACAGACTGATAGAGCACCTATGTTAAGAAAGAAACAAAAGGGCTCATGCTATCATTATGGTAAGCCGAGACATTTCAAGAATGAATGTCAATTTTTAAAGAAGAAAACATCTTCTAAGGCTGATAATAACGAAAAGTTCGTTGCAATGATATCTGAAATTAATATGGCATAAGATGAAAATACATGGTAGATTGATACCGAAGTAACCAAACATGTGTGCATAGACAAAAGCATGTTCACAAAGTTCACACAATGTGAAAATGACAATGTCTTGTACATGGGAAATTCTTCCACCTCAGCAATCAAAGACAAAAGGGTCTGTTGAACTACAATTCACTTCTAGAAAGGTTTTAACCTTAAATGATGTATATTATGAACCAGAAGTTAGGAAGAATTTAATGTCTGGAAGTCTGTTCAATAAGTTCAGTTTTGAACTTGTTTTTTAGGCAGATAAGTTTATTTTGTCTAAGGGAGGAATTTTTGTAGGGAAAGGGTGTATATGTATGAGAGTATGTTCAAACTCAATATTATTAATAAGAATAAAAATACTATTTTCGCTTATATGGTTTAATCTTTTGTTTGTGGCATTATAGATTAGGTCATTTGAATTATAGAAAATTGAATGACATGTATAAGTTAGATTTAATTCCTATTTTTAATAATAATATTGAAAAATGCAATACATGTATATTGACTAAAATTACAAGAAACCCTTTCCCTAAAGTTAAAAAGAAAACAAAATTGCTTGATTTGATACATAGTGATTTATGGGACATGCATAGTACTCCTACATTAGGTGGAAAGAAATATTTTGTTACTTTTATTGATGATTGTTCTAGATATTATTATGTATATTTATTGCATTCAAAAGATGAAGCGCTTAATAAATTTAAAGTTTATAAATCTGAAGTTGAACTTCAGTGTGAATCATTTATCAAGTGTTTAAGATCGGATAGAGGTGGAGAATACTATAATCCAAGTTATTTTAAATCCACTGGAATTGTCCATCAAGTTTTAGCCCCTTACACTCCACAACAAAACAGTATAGCTGAAAGGAAAAATAGAGTCTTGACTGAAATGGTAAATTTAATGTTATCATATTCAAGTCTTAGACAAGATTTTAGGGGAGAAGCTGTTCTAACAGCTTGTCATATATTGAATAGTGTTCTTAATAAGGAAACTAAAATAACCCCCTATGAACAATAGAAGAAAAGGAAACCAAACATTAATTATTTGAAGGTTTGGGGTTGTAGAGCTATTATCAAAGTTTCAACACCTAAACATAAAACGTTAGGTGAAAGAGGAATTGAATGCATATTTATAGGATATGTACATAATAGCAAGGCATATAGGTTCATGGTAATTGAACCAAATGATTCAATTTCAATTAATACTGTTATTGAATCAAGATATGCTATTTTTGATGAAAATAAATTTAATTCTATTTCAAGACAATTAAAGCCATAACAATTGATTCATTCTTCAAATGAGAATGAGATTCCATTGGAGCAAATTGATAATAATGATGAATCTTGTTAAGAATTAAGAAGAAGTAAGATGATTAAAAAGGTCAAAGATTTTGGACCAGATTTCATTATGATTTTTGTAGAAGGAAAAAGTGAAAGTATATGCAATAAGATACCTTATTATCATAATACGAAATCTGATCTTATTACATTTGAAGAGGTAATGAAATCTCAAGACTCTTCTTTTTGGGAAGAAGCAATAAAGGATGAGATGGATTCTATAATGTATAATCAAACTTGAATCCTAGTTGATCTTCCACCAAGTTCCAAACCAATAGGTTGTAAATGGATTTTCAAAAAGAAAATGAAGGTCGGTAGAACCATTGATAAATTTAAAGCAAGATTTGTAGCCAAATGTTTTACACAAAAACAAGGTATTGATTACTTTGATACCTATGCTCCAGTAGCAAGAATTGCTACAATTAGACTCTTAATATCACTTACCTCTATATATAATTTGGTTGTTCACCAAATAAGTGTTAAAACTGCATTTTTAAATGGTGAATTGGAAGAGGAAGTGTACATGAAACAACCGGAAGGATTTGTTATTCCAGGACAAGAACATAAGGTATGTAAGCTTGTTAAATATTTATATAGACTTAAACAAGCATCAAAATAATGGCACCAAAAGTTTGACAATATTTTTTTAGCTAATGGCTATAAAATAAATGAATCCGATAAGTGCATATATAGCAAATTTGAAAATGGAAAAGGTGTCATAATTTTCTTATATGTAGATGACATACTCATTTTTGGCACGGATTTGGAACAAATAGAAAACACAAATAAATTCTTTTCAAACAACTTTGCTATGAAGGATATAACTGTAGCAGATGTTATTCTTAGGATTAAAATAACCCGAGATGAAAACACTATAGCTTTATCACAATCACATTGCATTGAAAATGTGCTTAAAAAGTTAGATCTTTTCAACTGTACACCAACATCTACACCCATGGATCCTCAAATAAAATTAGTATCTAATGTTGGTAGGAAAATTGATCAATTGAAATATGCAAGTCTAATTAGTTGTCTTATGTACATAATGACTTGTACAAGACCATATATTGCATATGTTGTTGGGAAATTGAGTAGGTACACAAGTAATCCAAGTAGTTTGCATTAGCAAGCTTTGAATAGAGTACTTAGGTACTTAAAGAAAACTATTAACTACAGATTGTGTTATAATGGATATCTTCTAGTCTTAGAAGGGTATTCAATGCTAGTTGGATTACAAGTTTGGAAGATCATGCATCTAATAGTGGATGGATCTTCATTCTTAATAAATGAGCCATTTCTTGAGATTCCTAGAAACAAACATATATTACTGATTCCACCATGGCAGCAGAATTTATTGCATTAGCCACTGTATCTAAAGAAGCAGAATGGTTAAGAAATTTACTTTATAATGTACCTTTATGGCATAAGCCAATTTCACCTATTTCTATCTATTGTGATAGTAAGACTACTCTAGCAAAGGCATATAACCAAGTATATAATGGAAAGTCTAGACCCATTGGATTAAGACATAACTATGCTCGACAATTAATTTCTAATAGAGTGGTCACTATTAATTATGTGAGGTCAAGTGAAAATTTGGTAGATCCTTTGACAAAAAGTCTTGATAGAGATGCAGTAAAAATGACCTCAAAAGTGATGGGACTCAAGCCCATTAATTAGAGTCACCCATGTTGGAAACTCGACTCAACGTTAGCATAACATCAAGTTTTGAGTTCAATGAGACAAAGTACATCATTGGTATGTGACTGTTAGCACTGTAAATAAATTCATCCTAAGATTAAAGTGCTAGGTACTCGTAATGAAAAGGGAAGGATGAGTAATGTACTCTTAATGGACCATAACATAAATATGTTAGAGTGTTATAATTACGCGAACACTCTTGATGAGATCTACCTATGTGAGTGGAAGTTTGGCCGCTTCTAGGAGCTCAAGGTCTTGACTCTGACAGCACTCATGAAAAGAGGACACAGACATATAGCCTTATAGTGTCCCTAGATACTATGCATTGACCGATGTTGAAATCATTATGTGAGATGTGTCTGGTTAATCAAATGGAATAGTTGGTTCAAAGCTTAGTCTACCATGCAATTTCGATTAACTTTAACATACTTTCACTAAGTGAAGCTTCAATCGTAAGACACCTTCATTTATGCAAATTGGTTTCCATGAATGTCAAAATCTAAAATATTTTGAAAATGGGGGGAGATTGTTGGAACATTTTCAAAAAAATTATAGTGTTCCAATAACTATAAATGAATGGATGTAATTAATCAAAAGATAAATCTTTTGATCATTTGTCGAAGTTATATCATTTCATTTTAAAAAAGAATTATAACTATTCAAACAATATTACTTGAATAGTTTTGAATAGTTATAAAATTAAATAAATTATTATTTATTTATTCATAAAGACACTTATTGAAAGATGTCTCTATGAAGAGACATGAAAATTCCTATAAATAGGAATGAAATTTCATTTGGAAGACACACCAACAAGTTCAAAAAGTTTTTTCTATCCTTCTTCATTTTCTAATATTATTAGATTGTCCTATAAATAGTTATTGCAGAAATTCATTGTAGAAATTGAGTTTCTTGTAATACATTTATCAAGTGCTTAGTGGACTATTCTCGTCAATGCAAAACGTAAATAGTCATTGGCTTCATTGTATCATCGAGGTTAATTTGCTTGAAACTCTTTTGCACATCGAAGATAATTTGCTTGAAACTCTTTTGCACATCGAAGATAGGTGAGGGAAAATATAACCTTAAAGATAGTGGTTTGATACATGCCTTGGAGCCTTGTCCTATTTCTTCATTTTCTATTCGAGTTCCGTTCGTGTGTTCGAGATTTTCCTCACTAGAGATTTGTACTAACAATAAATGCCTTAATAGGAGCTCTGGCACCCATGAGTGTCGAGTTTAGTTAATGTTAAATTTTAGCTATTTTCCTTAACCTAACCGTCATAAACAAAGACTCTTAAAAAAAAAAACAAATTTTGCCATACCTATAAATGCCCTCTATCCCCATTTGTTTTTTTTCCACTAAAACAAAAGTTGCCTCCATTGTTGTCAAGTACTTAAGCAAAAAATCTCTCTGATCCTTTCTTTTCACATTAAAATCAATCTTTTAAATCCTATTATGACTTTGTTAAGGAAAACAAATCATACTATTATGACTTTGTTGAAGAAAACGAATCATATAGCTCTAGTAGTCGACGATAACTTGATATGAATTTTTTTATTAACTTATTAATTATGTATTTATTTTTCATTAATATTTAATTTTAATATTATATTTTTATTATATTGAATTTAAAATATTGATTTATTTTTTCGGTTATTTACTAATTTAAGGAACGAAATCTTCAAATTCATCCAAACGTACAGTCTGTGATATCGAATTAAGAGAATGCTCAATATAGAATTGTCTAGATGTAGCAGGGTTTCTGAATGTGGCCAAAGTACCTCGTATTTCAATGTGATCATCATTCCTTACAGTCTTGATGGAAATGTGGAGATTGGAGACTCTTACCTTCCACTTCCATTATATTGAAATAATAATCATGGAAGTTGTAACTCTAGTTACAGGCTTTCCAATTGAATGAGTCATTGTCATTGGTGTGGCTAAATCTGACATTGAGCTAGAAATGAGGAGGTTAATTGGCCATTATCTAGTTGGCAAGGATAATTTCAAGGGATGACTACATACATTAGTCAGCCATCCACTAGCCGACAATGTGAGTAATGAAGAGTTCAACTAGTATGTTAGAGTGTATATATTGTATGTCATTGGTTGACTGTTTATGACTGAAGTCTAGGAGTCTCTGCCATTCAATGTATTCTCCATTACTGAAGGACCTTGCTTGTGCCCAAACATACAACTATGGGATCACGATATTGGCATTCTTGTATCAAGCCCTTAACATGTAATTAGAGGTTTCCATGGACCAAGTCTGACTGAGGCTCAGTTCCAAAAGGTTTTCAAGCCAATGCTCATTTTCGATTAGCCCGGCTTGTCCAAAAAATTGTTTTACTATTCAAAAATTAATTAAATATTAAAAATACATTTTTAGTTTATATTTTATATATTTTTATAATTAAAATTTAAATCTAAAAATATTTTTTACTACTTAAATTGAAATCAAGTTGACTCCACCCAAGGTGCAAAAATCCTTGTCCAATCTCAGCCCATGTCAAGTCAGGTGGACTACTCGGTCCTTGGACTGGTCTACATCCAACCAATAAAAAAAAAGAAATTGAACGGTTGCTTCACCCTCCTACAAGTATAGGCTTAGGTGCAAATGTCTTTACAGTGTTGATCCATTCTCATCCCTTATCTTTTCCACTAGCAAGAAGGTAGAAAGATATTTATACCTAACATTTAAAATGTATTTTAGGTTATAAGTTTTTTTTATAATGTCTTTGGTAAATATTTAAAATGTTTGTAGATTTATGGTTAGTTTGAACCACGCCACTTATTATTAGGAGCTTACATAGATCCGAGTTTACATTGATAAATATATAGTTCAAGAGCTTAGTTGTTAAAGTCGCGACACTAGTTTGGTAAAGTTTGGAGACTTTGCATTTTTGTCCTCAAATGGTCTCGGGTTATCCAAAAAGCTTTCGTAAGCTCGGGTAAACCCCGAACAAGATAATATATTACAATATGATGATGTAATGAACATGTTAGTGCGTATAAAGTATTGAATCGATAGAATTTGTGATTGTATTTGCTCCAGCAACGAATGTGGCATCTTGTAGCTCGAACCCGACGATGGGGTCGGGTATGGGGTGTTACAATTAATCTATTTTAGTATTTAATGAATTGATTGTTATCATCAATTTTTGTTGTTATTTGTAGTTTCAATGGACATCATATTGAGTTGAGAACATTTAGGCCGTGCTCCCGAGGGATGTAGTTGAAGAGTCACATAGATTGGGGATGATCTATACTTAGATTTTCCTCAAGATCCTCTTTTTCATGTTATGCAAGGCATCATTACTCTTAAAGGTCATGTTTGATTGGAATATGACTCTATCATCAGTCAAATGCATATCTTTATTCAAATAGATTTTTGCCAAGATTCAATTTGCCATCTTGAGGTGGCCAAATATTACATTTCAATTATTGCAAAATAAATTTATCAATTTCAACAAGTCTAAATAACAAAGAATCCAATCAAATTATCACCAACTTATACTATAATGACAACTATATGCAATAACACACCTTCTTTATACCATACATAGAACATATTTAACAAGTGTAACAATAATAATAACAACATAATAATTCTTACGATTTCAACAACCTTTAAAAAAAATCCAAAAATGTAACATCAATTTCAGAATTAACACTAACTTACTACAATGGAAACCATGCATAATAACACAAAATCCTTAGTTCCCAAAAACAGTAATATGATAACATTAGTTCCCCAAAGCACTAAAAATTTTATTTTCAACATTTGCTAAAACAAAGTAATAATATAATATTGTCTACAAAAACTAGTGACAACTATCATATCACTATTTCATGAATTATGAAAAGAACACTTAACTAATTAGCTAAGTTGTAGAAACTTTACACGTAGTGAAATGATTGTGAGAGAGTTTGGGATGAGAGGGCTTTGAGAGAGAGTTGTTTTTTAATGACTTTTTACCATTCTTTTTCAATTAAACTTTGCTGATGTCGCATACATGTAGATCGCCATATGAATGCTACATAACAATTAATTGATTTTTTTAAAATTTTAAAAAGTAAAAAATTTAAAAACATTTTAAAAATTAAAAAAGTATAAAAAGTATAAAATATTTAATATTTTTAATTTAAAAAATTAATAAATTGCTAATGTGGCATACATGTGGGCTGCCACATCAGAAAAGTTAACAAACGTTAATTTTTCCAACTATTTTAGAGTGATTTGACAAACAATACAAGTTTAAGAATTAAAAGAGACGAAAAATTAAATGAATAACTAAAATGACTTTTTCTTTATAAATTTGGAGAGGTAAATAAGTCATTATGCCTATATTTAACATAAATAACATAACTTGACACCTATGAATATCAAGTTACTCCTTAAAAAATGTATTTTCGAAATAAATTTTGGAGATACATATAATGGGAAATAATATTTTTTTGCTATATTGTAGTAAAAATTGTAATTAATACATTTATTTCACATTTACAAAATTTGATATATCATGAATACATTTGAATTGTTTTTTTAAGGTGCAAACTACAATTTGTAATTAATCGACATAAAGGATTATGTGACCCTCTAATTTTATTAAAAAAAATCATTTTAGCTCTTCATTTAACTTGTCATCTTTTTTAGCCCTTAAACTTGTGTTTTTTTTTTCAAATCACTCAGAATAGTTGAAAAAATTAATGTTTTTTCACTGTATTGATGTGACATACAAGTGAATTGCTATGTGGATGACATGTCAGCATTTAATAATTTTTTTAAAATTTATAAATTTAAAAATTTTTAAAAATTCATTTTTAAAATTAAAATTAATTAAATTTATATAAAAGTATAAAAATATATTTTTTTAATATTTTAATATTTTAAAAAAGTTAATTAAATGTTGACATATCATCCATATGGCAATTCATATGTATGCCACATCAGCAAAGTTAACCAACATTAACTTTGTAACCTCCCCAACCCGGCCTAAACATTAAACCCGAATTCAGAAGATTACATTAGCCACTGTAATGGCGTAGTAAGCTATCGAAGTTTCTAAAACAGCCATATTAAAATATTTTTTTGTTTTAGAAGAAAACTTAGTCTGTTTTTAGAAAAACTTACGAGTTATGAAAACCAGATTAAATTATCTAACCTATGTAATGGTGACTCCTTTTTGGAAACTTGATTAACTACCAGTTTATGTATCACTCAAAATTTTATCTATATCTTAGCAGCAAAAAAGTAATATCTATTTACGTATTAATAGAAATCGGGGTTCATGCATAACTAATTAATATTCATAATTTGATGTCCTAAAATCAAATTAAATGTCATGCAAGCTATAAAATAAAAACCAAATTCTATGTCTTATGCCACAATTCAAAATAAAATAATACAGTCTCTGAATAATTAAAAGACCAAATAATAAATCTAAAATATATTATTAACTAAAATCGAGCCGAGACCTTCCGGATGTCGTGTCCGTATCCTAACTTGGTGGGTTATCTATAAGGATGAAAATTAAAGGGAGGGTGAGCTATGAAGCTCAGTGTGAGTTCCATCACAAGAAAATCAGTGCAAAGTAATAAACCAAGCATATAATAACAATGTTCAGTACAATAACAATCATATAGCATAGAAAAAATTGATAGTTCATTCGATTATGCTTATGAGTGCCGATGTAATGCAATTTTATTTTAACAGTTAAGAAAGTTCCTACCTCACCGCTACATTCTACAATAAGAGTTCCTTAGAACTCTTATATCTTGGACACTCTAATTTGTGGATGAACAATAAGTGTTGTAGGTTAATACGCTGCTATTAGTTGTGAATACACAACAAGTTTGCAAATAAAAGCTGTCAGTAAAAGTTGTGGATAAGCCACAAGTGTTTGCAGGTTAATACGTTACCAGTAGGTTGTGAATGCACAACAGTTTGCAGATAAAAGCTGCCAATAAATTTGTGGATAAACCACCAGTGTTTGCAAATAAACTGCCAGTACTTACTCTTTTCAATCTTCTCACCCCATGCAATGTAATATGGCATGCTAGTAACAGTACAGTATATTAAAGAAATAGTAGACATACTTAGCATGTATTTAGACTAATAGTAGCAGTGGCTATGTATGACATGTATTCATTTTTCAGTAATAGTAGTCATGTCGATCATGCAATCGAAAACACAATGGTACAAGTAACAGTAACAGTTTATCAGTAAACCAATGACAATAAACATGAACTAATCACATATCATGCATTTATAGTAACAATTTAGTCAATTAGATCATGGATTCCAACATTATTCATAAAATGAAGGACTCAATTGAATGAGATAAAAAAATAAAAAATAGTTCGGGGACTATTCATGGATTAAACTGACCAATTCACAAAATTTTAGGCAAAATTGTAAATCAGGGGTCACATGGCCATGTGAGAGGCTCTAGGCCGTGTGGAAGGGTTACACTGCCATGTGGCCAGGCCTGTAACAAATTGTGACTGTGTGGCAATTGCAAAATTAACCTACATGAGGGGCACAACCGTGTGGAAGGACTGTGGCCATGTGGTTCACGAACTAGCCTAGGGTTTCAGGGGTACATAGTCGTGTGAGGGGCCATATGGCCCTATTCCTATACACAGTTTGCCACACACTTTTCATCGAGAGCCCAAACAACATTCCTCATGATCAAGAATGGTTCGGTTCGCCTAAATCAGGTCCTTCAACAATATATTTTGTATGTATTAACATTGGGTATCAAGATTCAACGATATTATCGAAATATTTTGGCAAGAACCATTAAAGAATTTTTAATCGATTGCAAGATTATCATTAGATAGAAATTCTATAAAGATTTTAGATCAAACATCAGAATTGAGACATATTTATCGATTCTTGACAACAATTAAAGAATGTTTGTAATAGCGATTACGATTTCGGTTGGAAAACGACTTGAATCGGAAAACAAAAATGATTTCAGCAATAGATAAAATATTATGCAAAGAAGAAAATGAAAAGAAATGGGAGAAAAAATAGGGAAAATAAGCAAAAATTATGCTTGGATTTGAAAAAGAAAGCAAAGCTTCTAATGCTCTATTAGGGATAGGACTAAATACCTAGGCTTTTCAAACTTTGAGGGGATGTTAAGTAATTTACCCCTGTTGCCGAATAAAAGGAAATGGAATTGGGTAAGGGGTGATTCAAACTTGGGTAAGTAAAGGGGAGTTTGGGCGTATTAATCATTGGGCTGCTACTCATTTCTTATTTAATTTTTACTCCAAATAATATTTGTTGTAGTGTGATTTTCATCCTAATTTGCTAAAAATAAAAAGGAAATAATTGAATAAGCAATGGCTTAAACCTAAGACCTCTAAAGAGTGCACTAACTACTTAACTGTTTAACCTAGGTCACTACTTGATTAATTATTTCAATTAACCCCTATATTTTGGGGTGTGACAAACTTTTCCATCCATTTTTAGGATAATTTGACAAAAAAAATATAAGTTCAAAGGCTAAAAAAGATGAAAAATTAAATTGAGGGTTAAAATAATTTTTCCTATAGAGTTGGAGGGCAAAAAAAAAAAGCCTTACAAATATAACTACAATTAGAATTAAATTACTACTTGTACAAATGGATAGTTTGATAATCAAAATATATGTGAATCTAAATTAAAATAAACAAGATTTTTAAGGTACAAATTACAATTACCAATTACAAGTATTACATTTATAAAATTACAATAACAGGCACAAGCAAATTGACATTGTTATCAAATTATATCTAAACCTAAATTAAAATAAATTTAAACAGGACACACACATAATAAACTTAAATCAAAATAAAATCAAAATCGAAAACACATATACGTGTAAATATAAATAATAAAATTTAAACTTAGATACTCAAAATCTGAAAACAACTTATTAACTATTTAAAGTATTATGTATTTATATAATAAAAAAACGTATTTTTTGTCAACTAAAGAAAAGTGTTATATATCCTATTCGCATTTTATAATTGTGTTTACATATGAAGGCAACATTAATACGGGAAATGCTGGTCTCATCTTCTTGGGAACACCTTTCCCTTTTTTTCCTGCCTCTTTTATAACATATATATATATATACACGTTGGTCTCATCTTCTTTGTGTTAACTCCTGTATAATCTCTTCATTTTTTGTTTTCCCTTATCATTTCATAACCTTTTGCTGTTTTCTTCTTGTTTCAGATAATCCCAGGAAAAAAAAAAACAAAAGTTATGAAGAGGATGAAGAATAAATATGATGTTATGGCTTGCTTACAAATTGATTACAGTAATTTCAACCATCTTTCTGGAAAATTTCTATCTTCTCAAGTTTCTCTTTGCGCGGTTGACTGAAGCACTTCCGGCGTCGACGTCGGCCGGCCGCCGATATAAAAATCGTTTCGAGAAAAAAAAAATGGAGCGGCGTACATGGGAAAGCCAGGCATTTCTTCTCTGTTATGTTCTTCATCTTCTGTTTGTTCATGCTGTTACTTTTTCTGGTGATTTTTTTTCATTAATTTTTCCTTTTGGTTTATGAAATTTACAGCAATGAAATAGTATATAATTTTGGTCCTAATTTTTATTTTTCCTATTTAATGACGTAATATATAGTATTTTTATTGATAGAATATAATCATATTAGTAAATTTTAGAAATCAATCCTTCTCTTTAATTTAATGTCATTAAGTAGGTTTAATAGCTATATATCTATTTAACTTTTTAGGCCTCTTAATGAGGGCCTTTACTTTGTCGAATGGTCATCTACAAAATTTTCAATTTTCCCCAACGTAACAAATTTTAGGGCTGAATTGAAATTTTATTTTTTATAGCATATATCTTTATAATTTTAAATGATTAAATCAATTTTTATAATTTTAAGGAATCAAAGTATAATTTTACCTTTACTAATTTAATATTTTAAAAAATTTAAAGAACTTCAATAATAATTTTCTATTTTAAGGGACGAGGCCATGCCAGCCCCCTAAATTTGACTCTACTTTTCCCTCAATTTTCATTTAAATGAGATAATCTAACTTCAAATACACTCAATAAAATTAAAATTAAAGAATTATACAAGATAAATGTTTAATAATTTAAGTTGCATTTACTCTGAATCCAAAAATACACCAATAAGTATTGAGTGTAGTGTTAAGATATATTACATTCTTAATAGGAGAACCAGGTTTGAGTCTTAAAGATAAAATTATTGTGAAGAATAACCACGAACCCCAAACATAAATCAAACACGAAAAATATAAAAAATAATCAATAAACTAAAATATAAATTATAATAAAATAATTATTAGGTCATGCTAACCTGAGCATACGTAAAGAAATAGTAGGTTAGTTTGGAAACCAAACACCTTAAAATAAAATAAGATCCATAAATTGTTTTTGACTTTTAAACTCTTAAATTAATATGCAATTTACCTAATTCGTTTTTTTCCTTTTTCGGTGTGCTTAATCTTGACCACTTAGCCCTATTAATTATACTTTAGATTGAGGGGGACATGTGCTTTAATTTTGTTGTTTCCATGATTAAAATAAACCAATCTTCATTTTACTATTAATATATTAGTTACTGACTGCTTTAATATATATTTTTAAAAAATATAAAATTTATACATGAATTTTGATATAATTTATAATGTTATACGTCAATTTTAATTTGGTATATTTGTATACATCAAATTTTAATTTTGTTTTAATTTTCATATTTCACTGACCCGTTATCTCACGTGACATAATTTTTCGTTAAGTTATATATAAATTGTTGAAATAACATTTTATTAGGTTTAAAATATACAATAATTTTAATTATTTTCATCTAGATTAAAAAAGAAGTGCACTTGAGAAAAGCATTTCTTATTTCCCCTAGAAAATCTTTTTTTTAATTTAATCCAAGTGAAAATAATTTAAATTTACGTGTATATTTTAGCCTAATAAAATGTCATTTCAATAATCTATAAGTGATTTAATGAAAAATTGGGTCATATAAATAACAGATCAGTGAAATGTAAAATAGAACCAAAATTAAAATTTGAAGTATACAAATACACCAAATTAAAGTTGATGTATAACATTAAAATTATATCAAAGTTTATATATAATTTTAGTATTTATCCTCTATTGTTTTCCTTAGATTCTAATGGATTGTGATTTATTGAAATGTTATTACTGAAAAAGTTACATTATTTGATATACATGTTTTACGAATTACGCTTATTAAATGAAAGTATAATTTTCTCATGTTTTAATGGAATCTATAACATAAATACAGTTGAAAAACAGCTTGTGTATTAACTCAAGATTATGAAAATGTACAAACTGCAATTTTTACATTACAATGTAAGTATAAATTCAAGTATATTTATATATAAAATATATAGCTTTAAATTATTTTAATACTAAAATTTGATGTTGATTTAAAATATTTATAATAAAATAATATATATTTACCTAGTGATACCACATAAACATATTTTGTTAAAAAAGAAAATATAATATATTTATTTGTGAATATATATGTTGAGTAGAATTTACATATTGGGAATAAAATCATAAAAAATAAAATTTATTTTAGAAGAATGAATTGAAGTTTAGAGACCAAAGAACAAGAGAACAAATAACATGTGAATTGAAGTTTAGAGACCAAAGAACAAGAGAACAAATAACATGCATTTTTTTCTTTTTTGTCATAATATTTTTTTTTTCTTTCAATTTACATAGGAAAATAACTCTACCACAAATTATCGAGGGAACCACTTTTCATTACTAGTGGAAAAGTAACTCCTAATGAAATGTTAAATTCCAAGAAGCAAATCAATTTTTGCATACCAAAACTTTGGAATCACATACCAAAACCAATTAAATTAATAGGAAAATGATAACTTTCTATTTTTACTAAATGCCCTCTAAAGGTTGAGATCAGTTTGATTCGATGTTTTTATGTATTTTGGATTTTTAATCCTTCATGATAATTCAATTTGATTCTTGATTTTTCATATTAATTTTGAGTTCTGAAATTTTAGATTTTATTTTGACAAAATAATTTTGTTTTATGGTTTTATAATTTTTTTAGAAAGTTTCATAGTTTTTTTAACAAATATTTCTTTAAAATTTAATTTTTCAAGTAAATAAAAAGTAGCCCAAACTTTTATATAATGTTTTTTTGAAAAAATATTTTTATTTTATTTTATATTTAATTTATTCACTTTTTACTTCATAAAAATAAAATTAACTATAAATTAAATAAAAATAAAAATTATTTGATTTGAATAATTCAACACTATTTTAAATTACAAATTTCACTCTATTGAAATTTATGAAATTAATTATCAATTGTGGTGTTTTAATATAAGAGAGCTTATTAATAATTGCTCTATAGACACTATTTAAATTTACTGTATATATAAGTAGTAGTAATATATTATTCAAGATATTGAAGATGATGTCTTAGTTCGGTTGATATTGGTATTATTGTCGAATACAAGGACGTGAATTGTATTTATCCTCCTATCTAAATGTCGAGAGAAGATATGGGTAGTTCAAGATGTTATATAAAAATATATTAAAATGATAAATAAAATCATTCATTGTCAATTAATATAGTATTCTTTTGAAGACATCTTACACGAGATTCAATAATTTATAAAATAGTATGAGAATTATGTTGAGTCTAAGTATCAATATTATGCATAATTGTCTAAGTCTAATTTAATCCGAAATATAAGTGTTAAAATTTGTTAAGTAGTGGCTAACCTAAGTTTAATTAGGTATTCCTATTTTTTATAAAAATAATTGTTTTTATTTGATATTTAGTAGTTATATATCTCTTTACTATCATTATATATTTTTAGCTTAATACCTCTTTTAGCCCTGTATTATAATTAAATTATCACTTTTATATTTGTATTTTGTTTATCAATATTTGACCCTGTACTTTCATTATGTATAGCATTGTTACACCAACCTGATTTTTGTTAAAATTTTAAATCAACCAATGAAAATTGCCACGTGGTAAAAATTACTTAAAATTAAAAATTCTTGAAAACAAAAATCTCGAAAAATATTAAAACTTAGAAAATTATAATCTAATTTTGAAATTTATATTTTTAAAAAATTTCATAATATTTAAAAATGTGTTTGTTTGGAATTTTAGGTTTTCGGAAAATTTTAATAAAGTTTTAAATAATTTTATGATGTTTTTTTTGGAATTTTTTTGCATTTTTATAAAATTTTTATATTTTAAAGAAATTTCTAGTTTTAAAGTAAAAAAAGACATAAAATTCTTAAATTTTTCATAAAATTCTAAAAGTTTTCTAAAACTCAAATTCCTAAGAAATATATATTTTTTAATTTTATGATTTTAATTTTTTAAGTTTTGTATATTTATTATTTTAATTTTTATAATTTTCACAAATATATTAATATTTTTTTTTTTTTTTTGTGTTTTCAGATTTTTAGGGATTTTTTTAAAATTTTTATAAATTTAATGATTTTTAATTTTTCTTAAAATTTTTTAAGTGAATTTGAATTTTTTTAAGTGACTGCATGCTATTGGTTTGTTTAATTTTTTAAATAGAAATCTGGGTTGAGATAACAGGGATTATCAATTAAAATATTTGGCTTGAAATTTAATTTTTTAGTTCATGAATTAACTTGGGCAAAAAAAAAGTTTAGGTCCAATGTAAGAAAAATTACCAAGTTAAAGCCCCAAAAAGTGATTTAACCCTGAGGATAACTCGTTAAACTAATCTAATAAAATAATTTAAATATTCTTAATTTATTTTGTACTTTAAACCCCTAGATATCATGAGTCAATCCGTCACTAACTTAGGTTCTATATGATAAAGTATTGAAAAATTTAATCAATTGACAATTAATATTTTCAACAACTTAATTTTTAAACACTTTTGGTAACCCAAAATAAAACTACTAGATAGATATTTTTTCTACAAAAAGTGTAGAAAATGATAAGTGGATGGGGATTTACTTCTCACTTAATAGAAAATAAATTCAATGGTTATTTTATTTTATTTCATTTAAGATTATATTATTTTTATCAATCAATTTAATTATATTCTATATTTAATTTTTAATAAAATACTAAACATATTTATAGCTTAACTTCAACACTTATTTTTCAGTTTATCAAACTAACCTTAATTAAAATTGATTAAAAGTCGTTTTTTTTAAAAAATAATTTATATTATTATTGAAATATTTT
Organism: Gossypium arboreum; assembly: GCF_025698485.1. Taxonomy (NCBI): domain Eukaryota; kingdom Viridiplantae; phylum Streptophyta; class Magnoliopsida; order Malvales; family Malvaceae; genus Gossypium; species Gossypium arboreum. Next base: position 134,294,348 of record NC_069077.1, read on the forward strand.
TATTTTTATATAAATTAAATACAATTTACATAATCAAATTTCAACTTAAAATATTATAAATTTTAAACTTTCAGTTTCAACATCTCAATTAAACTTTATTTGGTTCTTATATATTTTTTGGTGAACTACAAGAAGGAGCAAAACTCTAATAATAATGTGACTAGATTGATTTAAATTTAGACCACACTTAAAGCGGTGAACACCTTAAACTTTTTTAATCTGTATTTAAATACACGAGATTCTGTTTAGGTAAACACGGGATTCTATTTGATTCTTATATTATTTTTAATAAATAAATTATTTTCACGTGTATTTATTTAAAAAAATTTCCTAATAAATATTTACAAATACACGTTAAGCTAAACTAATAAAATTAAGGTGAAGATTTTCGAGAGGAGAAAAAGAAAAAAAGGGTAGAGCGTGTCGGAGGGCATGCATTGCGCCCGAGGTATTTCATTCATTTCTTGACTTTCAATGCTTCATTTTCATTTCCTATGATTCCTTCTCTTTCTTCATTTGACGTTTGTTAAACGTTGCCATATAATTTATTCACTAATCTAAATCTGGATTTTGTTACCCGGAAAACAAAATGTGGAAAATAAAAATCTAAAACAATTTAACCACATAATTCGAAATTAATCGTTAAAATGATTCGAATCAGAAATGATTTAATTCAGAAAAAATTAAATTTAAAATAATGTAGACTCAAAATATTCTAAACTTCATATGACTTGAACCCATAATAATTTAAATTAGATAAAGGTTAAAATGAATCGTAGAATTGTATTAGCAAGTTAAGGTAAGTTTAACAATACTATACTAGACTTATACTTTATGGTAGATCTATAGATGATATTTAATATAAATTATTAGTTTACAATTGTCATTAAAGTGAATGGTTTACATTGAAATAGTGTGAACAGTGAAATTGATTGCAAGAGACTTGAAGATTTGTATTGCAATATTACTTATTAGATAAAAGATAAGTAATGAAAAATTAAAACTTTAAATTACTTTTATAAGGCATAAATATTTGAAATTAATAATGCTATCAAATTATGAAAAGTGATATTATAATCATCATTTTAAGAAGATTGTAACAATAATATAAATTCTTGATTTGAAGAGAAGGATAGATGATAAATATTACAAAGTTTGATAGGATAACATTGACAGATGTCATAAGTTTACAATATGTAAAAATAGATTAAACATAGACTTATAATAAAGTAAATCACAATTGATCTAAATTTAAATCAGATTCATAAAATTAGATAAATTGAAAATGATATATTGATTATGATGTATAATGTACAGTAATATGTAATGTAATGTATATAGACATCATATTGTTAGTATCAATTGTGGAATCAGATTGCTAGAGTTCCAAAATTTGCTTACAAAGAGAACTGATTAAAGCTATTGATTGAAGTTGACTATTAACTTGAATTAATTTTAGTAAGGATTAATAGTTGTTAAATTAATTCATTGATTACAAATTAATAATACAAGTTAATTACTTTGACATCCTAATATCACATGAGCATAATGAAAATTACTAAATGTTAGAAAATTGATAATTTTATCTAAATTTATGTCTAATAAATAGTGATAAATACAATACTTTTATATTGGAATTAAGAATCATTAATCAAATTTAATATCAACTAATTTATAAGGTATTAAGCAAGTAATAATGATAGATTTAAACTTGATATAATGACTAATTGAAGCTTTAAATAATCAAATATCTATAAGTGTAGCAAGATAATTTATGTAGACTAAAGTAAAATATGATTCTAAATTGAATTATATTAAATCTCAATAAATTGACTCAAATTAATTAGATGTCACACAATTGTTATATGTAAAGTTGAACATCTATTATTGAGTATATGTGTTGACAGTACATTGTACTAGTAATAAGAAAATTCTTATATTAATTAGGTCCGTAATGAAAATAGATATGTAACTATAATGGCATAGCATATATTTGATATTAAATCTCAGAACTTATAAGGATCTACCTATGTAGAATTTGGTTAAATCAAGATCTATTGACTCAAAGTGTAGGAAATTAGACATTATTAATGTCCTATATACTATGATTACCATAATATACTTATGAATTAACATTTCATGCAAAATTATAGGTATCAAATAATGTGGTAAAAGTTACTCATGAATATTATATAACTATCTTTCACTATAAGTTAATGTACAATCTATAGAAATTCTTGAACAAAATTAAATTTTTGAGAATAATTAGTGTCCATGTAAAAGTCATAGATCTTGATAGATTTATATTTAATAATGGTATGTAATTTATCAAATAAATTTTGGATAGTTGTAATATAATGATAATTTAATATTTGATAATATAAATAGACTAAACTTGAATGTAGAATTAAATCTGATATCATTAATGTATTATTGATAGCAGTTCTAATTCAAGATTGAATCTAATGACTGATTTCAAGAAATATGATATGTAATTTATTTAAGCTTCTACAATATAAGACAATATAATCCATATATTAATGACTAATATGTATTATTTCAAATACATAATGTATTCAGCAATTTGTATTGATCTTAATACTATTATAGATAGTTTGCCTAAAACTTAACAATCTATGCAATTGTATTGTACATACTATGTAAAGCTAATCATACTATGAATGAAAGTTATAAGTTATCTAATATGATTCATTGATTAATGTAATCTGATATGTAGAGTCAAATTAATTTAATGATAGTGTTAGTATACATATGGATCATTTGTCATCTTAAAATTATAATTAAGTTCCTAGTGTGACAGTTTCTTGATAGATTTGTAATTAAATTAATTCTTAATAGTGATCTCATAGTACTATTATGAAGTTTCTACAATAATTCTAAATAACGTAATGATTAAGTAATACATTTCAATATTAAAATGACTAAGTTACAATTTAATTATCATTGAATATTGTCAGATTCGTTCATAGTATACATCAAAATTATAAAAAATTAATTTCTATACTTATCAAGTGTTAGCATATGGTAGTATTAAATTCATATATTTCTTCTAATGACCTAAGTGAAAATATCTAGATACGAACGATCTTTTAATTAAATAATTTTAATTCTATACTTAGGTTATGTAAAAATATTTAACATTAATTTTAGTTGCAATAATTCATCATTGATTAATTATGTCTTATTACTTATTTATGAATTTTAATTAGATACATTTTATCCTATTAATTGTTCTTAAATAACTATAATAGAATCGACGATTAGTATAGTTAATGTAATGTCAGTAATTTTCATTTAATCGTTATTGTGAATTATGGACTAACTTGCATTCATTAATAATTGAACATAATCTTAAGTGAATCTTTTTAATTAATGAATTATGCCATCAATTTGTAGTCATGAATTTCTTAATTATTATTTATGATAATTTTTGAGATATTGATTGTGACTTCAATTTATATTTCATGAATTATAATCTAATGATGGTAATGAATCAGATATGAGTTCAATTTGTATTCAGATAGTAGAGTTAATTTTAGTTGTTTAAATTAACATTATTTCAAGATCTTACATTTAAACAATTTACAATATAATCAAATCACTTATGAATATTTTATTAACTAATATGCAATTAATGTTTCATACTTACAGTAATATTAGAATTCAATTAATTATAAGTATTTAGAATTGTTACGAGATTCTCGCTTATGTTAATAAATAATTTAAAATAACTTTGATGATGATATTGGATATTCACATAATTAAATTAATTAAATTATATAATTTATTCATTTCAAGACTCAATAATGTATTTTCAATTGATCATAATATTCAATGTTCATAAATATAATTAATCACTATGTCTAAATTTAATGTAATAATGCAAATTAATTATCAATTTAATATATGTATCAATAGATATCAGGTCAAATTGTAGACTTTCATTAGCAATAGTAGTTAAGATTATCGTTCTTTAATACTTTGTAAGTTCACATATAATCTAAAATTAGATTGTCATTCAATGATTCAGACTTTATGAAACTTAATACATTGAAATCATATTCAATATCTATTCTATTAAGTTAAGCATGTAGTAATGTAATTAGTCAGCACACAGTTGAATTGAGACAGTTTCAAGTTTTGTCAAGATTCAATTTCTAGATGATTAAAACTTAAGTCTAATATAAGAACCTATAATTAAGTATAACTTAACTATTATGAAGTTTGAAGTTAGTAGTAGTTTTATATTTAATATTTATTCAATCTAACTTCCATTTATACTCATAGATGATCTTGACAATGTATTACAAATATTTCATTTAGATAAATAAGCTGTAATAATATAGTATTATTTTCATTTATCAATAGAATTATGGAATTGCGATGTTAAGTACGTTTAATTCAATTTAGATAAAGCAATTGGATCTTACTTTATAATTAAATACATCTTATCTTATTAACTTATCTAATTAGTTTTAATATATTTATATAGATAAAATTATTATATCTTATAATTTTAATAATTGTTGGAAATATTAAATGCTAATTTAGTTACTAATTAAATATTTAATTAATTAATATTATTAATGTTACTATTTAAATTAATATTAAATTGAATTGTCACTATCATATGTAAATCAATGTATTTGATATCAATATTACAATAACTTTCTTTACTAAACATATTAGTGCCAAATGTATTACATTCGAATTATTAAATATTTCAAATTAGATTAAAATGTCTATAATAATATTTTAAATATACCATTATATTAAACAATTAATATGAATAATTATATGATAAATATCAATTAAATTTATTTTAAATATTCATACAACATATTGTAATTATGTTCAGCAATTAAACATACTGTATATGAAATGTTAATTATGTAATAACTTAATCAATCTAATTTATGTAAATTATCAATGAAATGTATGTACATATTTGGAAATATTGATTGAAATGCATGTTAATGATGATACATTAGTCAACAAACTGAAATGTCCATTTAATGTGCTAACATTAGTTAATAATATTATTTCTAACTAAATAATTTATACACATCAATTTGTCAATATTTAGTAATATGAAAATGCAAAATATTAAAACTTATTAATCAAATTGATGCATAAGTTACAGTATAACAATAAAGATAATAATTATACATTACAGATTTGCATTATGCACATTTCATTCTTAAGGACTATTACATGAATATAACTAATGTACGAATCATATAAATCAAGATATTACATTACAACTTAAATTCTAACATAGTATAAGCATAATTAAGTTATCATTATCTTAAACAATGATAAATATTAACAAATCTAGTAATAAAAGTATCATAATTAATATTCATAATTTCGAAAATTAATAAATAATTATTATACATTACAGTTTAAATTGCAAAATAAAGTAATCCTAATAATTTAAGTACATAACTAATTAATATCATATTAGAGATTAAAGTTAAATGTAATAAATACATTTTCATAAATTGATGCATTTCTTTATAAGACCCATGTAAATAAGTTTATTCAAATATAAAGTTAAATATATTAATTAATTAATATAAATAAAGAATTGTAGGAGTACAATTAGATCAATTAATGATTAAGTTAAATTAAATTTTGATAAATATTAAATTATAATTACATATTATATCAAATACATATTTAACTATATAATATAAAAATTTTAAATTTACTACATAATGGATATTTAATTTATTAATTTAATTTATTTATTAATATTTTAATTTTTAATCAACTTAATTTGAAATTAACCTTTGATATTAGTTGTAATTACATAACTTATTTTAATTAATAGTAATTTAATTAATTTTAATAAAAATTAAAAATTTTAAAAATTAAAATTTTAAAGTATTAAATTATTAATTATTTAAATTAAATAATATTGTAATGTATATTAAACCTATTAATGTACCCAACTTATTTCCATAAAATTAAGATTAATTGACTAACCCAAATATGAATTAAAACAATAAAATATTTTAACATAAATTTTTTTAGAAATTGGTTAAAAATAAATTTATTCTAATTATCTAAATCCTTTGAAACTTGATATCAGTTATACACTCAAAATTCTTTAAAATTAATCATAAAGATAAATAATTTATATTTATTTAAAATAATTATGATATTAATAAAAATTTAGATGCCTTAAAAATTAAGTCTGTATAATATAACAATTTATTTAATTTTTACCCTCGAGAATCAGCTTGTCTTTTGATTTTCAAAACTCATGTATTTTAATTTTAAAAGGGTATTCGGTCATTTGAGTCAAACGAGAAAAATCGAAACTCAGTACGTTAGGCCACGATCTCTCAAATTTCTAAACAGAGAATATTGCCTTTATTAAAAACTCCTTTTTTATGAATTTAGGTGGAAATTAGTGAAATGCTAAAAATGATACATATATGTAGTTTATTTAATTATGTTAAAAAAAGAAATTGTTTAAAACTTTTAAAAAGGGTCATACGCGGCTAATAACAATAGTACAACACACATTTAAAGTGACAATAATATTGCATAAAAAAATAACACATAGCATTGGCATTAACGAACCATAATGTTGTCAAGCATAAACAACAACAAGAATAATGATGCAAACGATAATATGGGGAACACTAATGAGAATAACAAATAACAATAAGATAAATAAATAACTGACAAACTAATTATCAATAAAGACAATAAGTAAATAAACAAATAAAAAAGGTCTAAATAAAAATTAAAAAAAGAAAATAAATAAAAGAAATAAAAATATTAAATAAAACACATAAAATGATAATAATATAAGTAACAACCACAATAATAATATTGAAATCTAAATTTTGCAATAGATATTGAAAATAGTAAATAAGCAAAATAAATAAGAGAAATAAAAGGTATAATAAAAGAAAATAATAAATAATAAATAATAAAAAGTGTGGAAACGAACCTTACTTCTCTTTTACCCAAAAAAACCTAATTTTTATGCAAAAAAACCTAATTTTTAGGGTTTCTGAGCATTCTAAAGTTTATAAATACATATTAGAAGATAACTAAAGGGGGCATGCAGAGTAAAAAAAAATAACTCGAAGAACGCCGTTGGAATCAACTCAGAAGTAGATCTCCTTCAAGATTGAAGATCTCCAGTCAAATTTCCTTCGAATTTTTATTAGGTTTCTTATGTCTTGTTGTTATTCTAATTTTGAGATGTTTCCCTCCCAGATTATGAACTAAATTCCCTAGATACATAGGGAAGATGAAACCTATGATAGATCTTATTATTTGTTTTTTTGAATTATATGATAAATATTTGATTCCTGTTCTCAATTATGTATGCTTATTTCTTGCTTTAATATTTTCAAGAAATTAATTCAAGTGTGATGTACTTATTTCAGTGGAGCAAAATTCCCTGTTTAAGAGTAGATCTGACATAATTGAGTGGAGTTACATGCAATCTTAGAAATAGGACGACATAAATCTATCAGATTAGAGTCAAATCTAATAGGGGAATCCATAGATCGGGTTAATGCGACAATAGGGGTTTTAATTAGAAAGAGATTTCAATTAATCAACCTAGAGTCAGTTGTTCTTACTCTCAAAAGAGATATTAACATGATTTAGGGATTTTTTTGGATCAAGGCACAAGTGAATAAATAGTCTAATTCAGATTCAAAATAATAAGTGAAGTCTAGTGGATTTTTTCCTGGATATTGTCTTTCTCTTTGGTTATATTCGAGTATTTTCTCATTCTATTCTCTGTCGCATTCATAGTAATTAGTTTAGTTAATTTTAGAATAAAAACAATTCCTCAATTTATCGGCTAGATAATAAAAAGATAATAATTACTAGTACTTTTAGTCCTTGTGGATACGATATTCCCGACTCACCATAGCTATACTACTATTCGATAGGTGCGCTTACCTTTGTCGTGATTTTAGTTAGTTTAGTGACTCATCAATACCCTTAGGCTTACTATTAAATTCTTGCAATAATTACTAACCTATTTTAGCTTAACACGTTTTCTTTTAATGCGTAGGTTGAAATAAAAAAGGAAGCTAGAAGTAGTCCGAGACTTGCTCGTCTCATCACATCTTAAAGCTTGATTAAGAGTATGATTTTATATTTGATGATAGTATGGCATGTACATAGGCTTAACAAGTAGATTTTAGTAGAAGGGACTAAATCGTTAATTGTGTGAACTTTGTTTAAGTTGAATTTCTATAAAATTATAGTATGTTTAAAGTTTGATTCCACAAGTTTGATACTAATAGAAATGAATGCGTCATGAATTATGGATAAATGGGGTCATATTGGAATGTTTTGAACTATTTTAAAATGATTTTAAGTTGTTGGATTGATTTCATAATCTTGCAGGGGATTTTAGCAAATTTTTTAAGGTATTTTGACTAATTTAACTTAAGGAATCAATACCAGGAGGTTAGGTATTGATACCTGGAGCTTAATTTCAAGATTTTTTTAACATAATGTCAATTTGGTATCGATACCACACCTTGGTATCAATTCCTAAGGCCTGGAAACGATACCTAAACTTTGAATTAAAAAAAATTCCAAAAGTCGGTTTTAGTATCGATTCTTGTCAGGGGTACAAATACTTGTTTTAGGTATCAATACCTTATGAATTAGTACGATACTTTCCCCCTGTTTTAAGTGAAAATCATGTTTGTTACATTTCCAAATGTAATCAGTTAATCGATAATGTACCCGAATGTCCGTAATGATAATATAAAGTTGTATAAGTTAAAATTTTATTGTTAAATTTTTAAATTTCTTAGTGATTAGCCAGAATCGTTTTGACACCAAATATAATATTCTTATATCAAGTTTCAAGGGTTGAAATAGGTATAAAGGTGTTACAGTACTCATTCCAAAACATGTCAAATGAAAATTAGACACAAATATTTCAAAAAAAAAAAATTGAACTAACAAGGGATGAAAAGAGCATGTTACCTTATCATCTTATTTGCTTTCAATAAGTATACGGTGTTTCATTGAGTTCCATCATCCATGGTTGACAATGATAGGAAGCAAAACAAATAAGAGATGTTATTTATGATAAAGTATATTTTTAGTGTATAAGTAGAATTTCAATTATAAATAATATATATCTGAATCAATTATAAATAGAATCAAGCATCACAGTGTGCAGTTGAATTACAGTTTAAAGCTAAATTAGAATAGTTATGAAGTAGACTCAAGTATGGTAAAATTTAAGTTTGAATAAATATGAAGACAACCTACAGATGATTTATGCAAAGTGAGAGTTGCAGTATCAAAGTCCCAAGATCTCTATCATTGCTAATATTATCAAGGTTTTGATCTAGGCTTGGGATTGGTATATGTCTTGATTCCCAAAAATAGCAAAATAGCAATAGTCTCCTTCAAAAATTATAAAATTTTAAATTAATATAATCATAAAATTGTATTGGGTAACTATACAATTAGTCACTAAATTATGGGTAAATTTTCGTTTTGGCCACTTAATTGAAAAAAAGTTACAATTTGGTCACTGAACTATTCGAAAGTTTTTATTTAAGTCAATGAGTTGTTAAGTTTTTTTCTTAAAAAAAAGTTCCACCAGCGAGCTCCTAGTGACGATTTGATTGGATTAGTTACCATTGATGAGTAAAAGAACATACCTTAAATCCAAGTCGATCTGATCGGAGAAAATAGTTGCTTGAATTTTAGTTCTCAAATTTGCGATATCTAAAGTTGTTTCATAAAAAAAATCTAAACTATAGAAGAGAAGGGGAAAGTGAGTTTTCGATTGTTACAAGTAGTGCGAACAGAGAAATCCATATTGCATCGGTTTAAACCAATGGCTTAAATGAAAACTTTTGAATAGTTTAGTTACCAAAATAAAAAATTAACCATAATTTAGTAACTAATGGTGTAGTTTACCCGGTTACATTTTAACCCTTAAAAAAAGAATTGATAATTTAATTTTCTAAAAGTTTTTTCTGCTTCGCCCCCTGCTAGGAGTTTTCTTTCCTAAGCTCTCACTCGCCAAATAGTTATAGATGGGGCCAAACTTAGAAACAAGTATGAACAAGTGAAAAACAGAGATTTAAGGCAAAACTCCATTAAAATTGAAATGGTAATTATAACACAACCATATTCTTAACACACAATAACATTCTTTTTATAATAACACACAGTAACATATATATGAAAGAAAATGGGGTCTAAAAATCACAGAAAATTGAGAACCCCATATGTGCCCCCCTTTCAACATAAAATTATAACGTCTCAGAAAAAGAGAACCAGCCATCCACCTAAGAATGCCAAAACCAGCTGAGTCCAAATGCCCGAGTTCATCATGATCCTAGGAGATGATGAACCCGAAAACGAAGGCTTTGATGAGGAACCAGTTTCTTCGGATTTTGCTGCTGATGGAGTGTCAGCTGATGGGCCAATACCAAGAGCCGGGGCAGGTGCAGGTGTCGGAGGTATGTCGGTCCCGAAAATGGCCTCCGGAAGAAGGACCTTATCGATTTGATAGACTGCGACTGGCTTGGACGTGTGTACTGCGCTAGTGACTTTTGTTTTGCTCCATCCGGAATCGAGGCGGACGGTACCAGACTCATCGTTGAATTGCAAAGTGTATTGGCCACCAGCAAGTGTACTAATAGGGCCTTTCTCACTTAGGTCATTGAAGTCCGCAAGGGCATAGTATCGTGGCAAGGCATGGTAAAGGAGCACTGATTTGAACTGATCATCAGTTAGATTTGACAATGAAGGCTTCTTAAGAGCCTTGAATGCGCTGTCTTTCGGTACGAAAATCGTAATGCCTTCAACCGTGTTGTTGGCTTGGATTTGGAACGTGTCGATTAATTTAGTCGACTCGAGGTAGCCCAGGAACTTGTGATATGGACCTGCCACAGAGAGTAAGTCTTTGATATTTGTGTATGCCGGTGTCGGTGCCGGTGCCGGTGCTGGTGAGGGTGACGGTGTCGGGCTTGTGCTCATTGCAACTTGACCATATGCCAGTGAGGAGCACAAAATCAATACAGAGAAGCTAATCATAAAAATCATGGAAAACTCCATTTTCTTTTCCCCCAAGAAATTTGTTTTGCTTCAGCGGTGACCACTCTCCAAACTCCTACAAGAATCAAATCATTGGCAATTACATTGCAGATAAACAGCAAAATATCCAATAAATTTACATTATGAACAAAAGACGAAAAGTAAACCCCATTTCAAAACATAGACATGCATTTAGAACTCTCAAGAGAAACAACTTTTAACACAAAAATGCAAATGGAAAACACTAACCTAACTTGGAGGAATTCAGAGAGAAAGTTGAGTAGTTTTGGATACCAATTTAGCAGATTGGAATGAATATATATATGTGTGTGTAGTTTGGATGTTTTGGTTGTAAGTTGTAAGATATAAACAGAAAGAAAACAACGTGTGGGGTTATACCAATTGTTGGTGATTAAATGGATGTGAAGTTTAAGGTAAAAAGTAGGTATAGAAAATTAACAAAAAAACTAACCATGATTAAAAGAAAATATTTGAAAACCATATATAGGATTAGATATGGGTGTTTTAGGGGTGAGTAAAATTTTATTTGATTTGAAAAAATTAAATTTTCTTTTGAATTTTGAGTTAATTGAATCGAGTTATTCGAGTCAAGTTGAATTTTACAATTCGAATAATTTGAATAATAGATTGGCATAAATACCCTTTTGGTCATTGTCAAGTTTGAAAATGAGTAAATTGGTCTCTCTTTAACAAAAATTATAAAATAATTCAAAATAATTTTAAATTTTTAAAATATTTATAAAAATTCCAAAATTTATATTTTTAAAACTTATAAAATTTCAGAAAAAATTCTAAAAATATATAAAAAGTTAAAAATAAATTTTCTAGAATAATAATTTTTGAGACTTAAATTAATTAATTAATTATTCAAGTTTATCATACTAAAGTAATTTTTATTTTTCTTTGAAAAAGTTTTCAAATATATATGGTTTCAAATTTATGTGCTTCAACATTGAATTAGTTATATTGCAACAATATTTTAATTTGACATGTTTAATGTTTTAATTTAACTCGAACATTTCATTCGATTCGACTTAACTCAAATTTCATTTTGAAAAAATTTTAAATCGAGCTAGAATGATAAAATAGGACTCGTCAATTCAATTAACTCAAAATTTTTCACTCAATTCGATCGCACTCACCCTTAATTGTCTTTATTATTGTGGATTGAATGAGATGGGGATGATACTTGTTTGTGAAAATAACAATAAAAATAATGAAAGCATTTGCTTAACAATCATTCAAGGAAAAAGGACCATATATGGTAGCCTTTCTTATTCACATTTCTACTTGAGAAGTTTTCTAATGCTTTGGGACACTTCTCCGTATCCTTTTCAATAGGATACCGTAATTTGGTTATACAGTTCCGAAAAAAAATTATAGTTATGGAAATTAAAGAGTAATTCATTATAAATTAATTTGTACATAATATGATTTATTTTTAACTCAATCACCGATACTTTTTCCCTAGAAAAGTTAGAAAATCGTTGATTTACAATAAAATATTTATTAAAGTAAGTTCCTTACACGAACAAAATAATCGTTTTCAATCTTGTACATAAAATTATAACGACCATTATAATTGACGTGAAAATCTATCTCTTTAAAGTTGGCTCGATAAAATCTTTAATATGAAATAGAATTAGTGGATATTTTTTATAATATATTTTTTAGAATTCAAATCTCTTCAAATAAGTAAACTTTGACCCTTGAAAGTATTCATAGAATCTTTGCTTGGCTTGATTTTATTCACAGTTTAACTCAATATAGTATTGCTAGAAATCCTCCAAGTATGCGCATTAAAAAATTCAAAGTTTTTTTTAATCAAAAGGTTCCGTTCAAATATGGCAAATTGAGTTGCAACTAGAGTTGTATATGAACAGTGTAATTGTCACTAACAAAGTTTATGGGTTATAAGTTTAGTTGACACCAATATTATTATAGTTTTTTAAAATTTATATGTTCATGTGGACTAACACGTATAATGTCTTATGAAGAGTATAATTAGTTAGCGGTCTAGGGTTAAGAGAAATGGCAAACCTAGGAATTTTGTGTTGGAAGATTGAGAAAATTTTTAAAAATTCAAGGGTTAAAACTATAAATTTTGGGGTAAAATTATTTAAATTGACTTAATTTTTTTTCCATTTGAGTAAAAGGTTAAAAAGGATTAGATTGCAATATCAATTTTAAATGAGACTAGAAAAAATAGTATATATATCATTTAATCAAGAGGAGCCAATGTCTTTACCTACTGTCTGACTACGTTTAAGGGTGTAATCGAGTTGAGTTAAACCTTAATATTGACAAGCTCAATCTCAACTAAAAATTTGGGTCTCAATACTCGACTTGAGCTCCATCGAATGTCGAATTTTATATTCAAGCTCAATTCAAGACATAATCAAACTCGAATAAGCTCATTTATCAATTTCCATACTCATTCTTGAATTAAAGCTCAATCAAGCTTGTTCATACTTAAGGGTAAGATTGTAACTTTATAATATAAAAGATATTCAAATAAAAAATTTGGTTAAGTTCACAAGTTGTTCAAATCGAGTATTACAGTGCTCAAATTCAATTCGACAAATAGTTTGAGAGTTGACATGCTCGAACTCGTCTCAATAATTATCAATCGAATTTGAGTGTTTTTAATCAAACTCAAATAACTTATGAATATAAATATCTCATTTACATCAAAATTTTAAGGTTTTCAAAAATTTCTTTAATAGATTCATATACATATTCACCATGTATTAAACATAAATAAATTTTACTTTCATCTCATTATCATGGTCTAAAAGCTTAAACCAACATCAAAGAGTGGAGAGTGGACTCCACCTGTTTTGAGACTGATCCCTAGACTTGTACAAATCTATTATCTAATTCCATTCACAATTAATTTAAATATTATTGAATGCTTCTATATGGTTTAAGAAATTGTTTAATGCTTTAATACTATACAAATAGCACATGTAAATAAAAAAAAGTTTAAAAACGATTGAGATCTAAATTAGGAAATTTTTTTATTTGCACCTTCTTAAGTGATTAGTTATATTGCCGGTTGAGTTTTAGTTTGATTGGCATGAGTATTGTAGTCAATATAGAAAGACGTGGTTTTGAGTGTGCAGAAGCGCATTATCCTCTTATTATGGACTTTGAGTAGTTTTAGGCATTGTGTCAAAAAGAGCAGATATGATCAAAAATGAGATTGTTCAAAAGAAATAAGTGTTTAGTTGAATTTGAATGCACATAATAAATATTTGAGTGTTTAATGTATTGTACTAAAATAAAATAAATATAAATGAATTTTTTTAATTTACTCCTTATGTTAATAAAGACTTAAGCACCGGTCATTTGTCACTACCCCAATAACTAATTAATATATTTAAATTATTATCTGGTTTTAGTTTAACTTTTATAATTTTTTAAAAAATTAATTAAAAGAAGAAAACTCAAAATAAAGCTTAATGGAAAAAAGAAGCAAAATATTGGAGTGGAAAATAAGAAATGAAAAGAGAAATTAGGTGCAAGATTAACATCAAACTTGTTGTCTTAATATTTGATTTAATTTTTGCACAAATTAATCAAAATCCTTGGATTATAATTTAATTAGCACCCATAGGTTATCTAACTAATTAATTTGATTATCCACACTCTCTTCCTTCAAACTAATATTTTCATATAAATGGTTACATTTCACAACTAATCCATATCCAAAAATAGTACAATAAAGTAATTGTATTTATGAATTGAATCAAGTTGAATTATATTCTAATTTTTCTATTGTTTTTATCTAAATTCAAGGATGCAACGTGTTGAACAAAATATAAATTTTATATAAATTTATTAATTAAATTAAATTATTTTTACAAATTTGTTAAACCCAAATGATCTCATTTAACTCGAAAGATATGTTATTTTTAATTATTATATTTTTAAAATTTTAAAATTTTAATTTTATCTAAATAATAATAATTAAATCCGTTAAGTTAAATATTATTATTTTTAAAATCTTTTAAAATAAATATATTATCATATTTATAATATCATGTAAATTTATTGATGAGTAAAAACTAAAACGACACTTGTGCGCTCCACAATGATATCAATACTTGTGAAATGCGTGGGATGCCTTTGGGTGCTATAATATATCTTTTTCAATGACATGCCCTCTTATCACACACATGTTTATACATTTCTGCTTTCCTAAGAAACAATTAAGGCAGCCCAAACACAAAGGCTTTGCTTCTGCAATTTTCTTTCATTTGAACCACAGTATACTCAATCACTTTAATTCTTTATCAAGGCTCGAGTTTGTTTTCGTAAATAGGGTATTTATTGTCGATAATAATGATTAATTTATTTATTACGAGTGTTTTTTAAAGAGATAAATAGTTGATCATGAAATGTGTTTCATTCTTATAAGCGGGAATCAAACCTCAAATGACATGGTTAAGAGTAGGGGTGAGTATTCGATCAAGTTGAGTCAAATCAAGTCAAAAAATTTCGAGTTAGTCGAGTTGGCGAATCTTATTTTAGCAACTGAACTAAATTTGAATTTTTTTTTCAAATCGAATCGAATGAAAAAATTTCGAGATGAGTTAACGAATTCTATTATTTATACTCAATGTTGCGTTTATATAGACCGATTGTTTAACTAGTAGACGAAGTAGAAGATTATTTAACTACATAAACAACATAATGATTTTTAACTTTTAACTTAATGGATAAACATTTATCAAAACGACGTAGTTTTGTCTTTTCTTATTCGAATTTTCGAATAACTTGAATTGTGTAATTCATATTCAAGTTAAACTGAACAATTTTATTTTTTATTCGAATTGATCTGAATAACTCGAATAACTCAAACTATTTAATTTAAAATTTAAATTTTTTTATCTAATTTTTCAAATTAAAACAAATTTTGCTCACCCTAATTAAAAGATGAGGTAAGCAGCCACAATACCATACCTCATAGTTAGCAAAGTTTTTCTTTACTAAGGCACATGTTATTTAATTACATGTAGTAATTAAAGTTTTTCTTTGTTCTCGTTCCACTTTCAGTAACCACTAGAGCTAGCACTTTATTTTGTTTAACTTATTTTATTTGTAACTATTTGCTATAAGTTTTAACATAAAAGATTATATATGAATATATATTTGAAATAAGAAAAACATAATTGAGTTGTTTACGCGATTTGATTTTTTATATTTACAGCTTAACTCAGAGAGATAATTCACTATGTAACGCCCCAATTTTCGGGAATTCGTGAATGTTGGCATAGGTTTAATTATGTTAGTGGGCCTCTAGAAGGCCCAAGCTAAGATAGAACCCGCAATTTTAGTTAATTTTTGTTCCATAAGAAAAAGGGGTGAAATTATGAAATAGAACCTATGTGAAAATGTTTGAAAATGCTATAGGCTAAATTGAAGTGGCCAAATAAATAGGAGTGCAAAATAGGAGGATTTGCATGACAAACCTCCCATTTTACATGAAGTGGCCAGCCATCATGTTGTTGTAGACAAAATGTGCACTTGATATCCATAATTTATGGTACAAATTGATACAAATTGATAATGGGTTAGGTAAATGTTCCATGATAATGTGTTAGGTAAATGTTTCATGATAATGGGTTAGGTAAATGTTCCATGATTGGAATTTCATGTCTTTTGTATTAAAGAATTAAATGGATGAAATATGAAATTTTATTAAAAGAAAAAGGGGTGAAAAGAACAAAGTTTTGTCCATCTTTGTTCATCATAGCCTAAAGTTAGAGAAGAGAAAGGAGAGGAGAAAGCTCTTGAATGTTCGGTCACTTGGGGAAGAAAATTAAAGGTAAGTTCATGGTAGTTTGCTTCTATTTGATGTTCATGAGTTCTTCTTGATTCTACCTTAACTCTTGAAGCATATTTTGGTTTTTAGTTGTGTTGTGAGCATTTAGTCATGAATTAAAATGAAGGAAATGGTTGTTGTTTCATGTTCTTTTGATGAAAAATGGAAGATAGGTGAAGTTGAGCCAAACAAATGAGCATGCATGTGCCTTAGATGTTAAAGGGAAAAATCGGCTAACATGTTGTGCTTTAAAATGATGAAATGGAGATTATACTTAAGTAAAATCATAGATATGTGATGATTGATTGGTGATATACATGTTTAAATAACATGCATGCAAGTTATGTGTGAAAGAGTGATTTGGTAATAAATCTGCTTGGGACAGCAGCAGTAACGTGACTTTGGAAAATCACCATAAATTGTGAGAGATGAGTTAGACGGTGAATAACTTATGTAATTAAAGCTTAATGAGTCTAGTTTCAAATGCAATAAACTAGAACATATTTTGAATTCTGTACAATGAGAAATTTGATTCGTAATGAAGAGTGGTCGGATTAGTCAAACAGTGAAACATGGGAAACTTTAAGAAAAATCTGGTATTGATTGGCCAAACCAAAAATTCTGAAAATTTTATGGATATAAGATATATGAGTCTATTTTCAGGGAAAATTAACGGCACTTGATTTGGAGTTTCGTAGCTCCAGTTATAAATGATTTAGTAACTGTTGCTCAGGAAGACAGCTTGCAGTGAAATTATGATTATGTGGTAAACATTGACAAAAATTTGTTAATGAGTTGCTTATTGATTTCTTATAAGCTTACTATGATCTGTAGGTGTGGTTGGCCGAATATTGTAAGGGGTTAATACGTAGTTCGTATTTGAATAGTTAGATTAACGTGTTAGTAATCCAATTGTAGGCAGTTCGTGTGTGGATCTCGTCAGCATATCGTCGCAAACAGGTGTGTAACTAACACCCTCTTTCTTAGTCTGGATCGGCAAAAGTCGAAAAGCCGAAATGCCGAAAATCGGTATTTTGTAGATTTGCGAGTGTGCGAATGCTCGTGAGGTAAATCGATTAATGTTTTTGGTAAGCTGCAAAATTTGGACTATAAAGTGCATGATTTCTGTGCCATCGATATTTTTGGGCTTAATGGGCCAAAATTGGAATGATGGGCCAACGGGCGCAATTCGGTAAGAATCCTCGGTACGTGATTCTGTAGTACGTGAAAGGTAGAAATATGCATGAAAAACCCTAAAATAGATAAATTACTGAAATACTTTTAAAAGTGGAAAATTTACAGTTTTACCCCTAAGAGATAAATTACCGAAATACCCCTAGGGTTAAATTGACTTAAATGCATGTTTGATCGTTGTTATTTATCGCATGCCATGTTGTTATTATCTGATGCATGGGATTGGGATATTGACGGAGGAAGAAATCTGAAAGTGGCTTGTCCACGATTGGAGGCTTTGCCTCAATTTATCGATAATTGAGCAGCAAGGTCAAGAATCGTGGAGTGTTGGGTGGGTGGCTTGAGCTATTCCCACATGGAGTGTATGGTGGTATGGGTGGAGTGTAGTGGTTGGTGGGTTGAGTAGTCTCCCCAAATGGGCTTGCATATGTTTCTTGATGTTGCATGTATTTTGAAATGGGCCTATGGGCCATCTCATTATCTGAATAAGGGCTTTGCCTCAACTTATGATAATCGAGCAAAGCAAGGCAAGAACTGTGGAGTGTTAATGGGTGGCTTGAGCTATTCCCACATGGAGTGTATGGCTGGTATGGGTGGAGTGTAGTGGTTGGTGGGTTGAGTAGTCTCCCAAATGGGCTTGCATATGTTTCTTGATGTTGCATGTATTTTGAAATGGGCCTATGGGCCATCTTGTTATCTGAATAAGGGCTAAGGCCCGCTTTATTGTAATCTGAAAAGGGCTCGCCTAGTATCATCATTACTGAATGGGCTTAGGCCCAATGGGCTTGAGTGACTTGGGTTTTGAATGGGTTTTCCTTACACTGAGTTTCCCAAACTCACCCTTTTATTTTCATCCACGCAGTAATCCCCAACCATAGTGGGCTTGGAGTCGTGAGGGAATCTTGAGTGGCCACCCGCTCGAAAGTTTGATTTTCTTCCGTGAACTAGACATCCTTTTTTTACGTTTGAAGTTTTAGGTTTTTAAATGTAATAAGGCCGCTTAATTATTTTTGATGGTGTTAATATGTGTTACTAAGATAAGTATTACTTATTTTAACTGTTGAAGTTGGAAAGCTTTAGGACGCGTTTTCAAAAACAACAATTGATTTCAAAATAATACGACAATAAGCAAAGCTTCCGCAATGAAAGTATTTTCCAAAATTAATCACTTTTCCTAAAAATGACCTAATCAAAATCGGTTTCCTAGAAATATCCATGACGTTAAGGTATGGCAATGGCGGTATGCATGTCTAGGATTGGATCCGAAGGGAGCTTGGTACTTAAGCAGTCCGATGGACTCACCACCTCTTTTCCGGTTTCCTACTTGGTGCACAGCTTCCATTCACTTTAACCTATAATGAAATTATCTTTTAAAACACTAAGTAAGTTTTTTCTGGATCAACAATATAAAATGTTTTGAACGCTTCGATATGGCATGTCGGATCCGGTCATAACGTCTGGGCCGGGTTTGGGGTGTTACACACTATCTTTAATCCTAATACAACAAGTGGTTTAAGAAAGGTAATCAGTACCGTATGGTAGATGTACCGTTTTTCTATTGATACTGATACATATTAATACCAGTATGTTTTGGTATACCGTTCTGTATTTACCTTTATTTTTGTATAATTATTAGTTTAATTTTATATGTAATAGTAAATATATCATATAATACTATTTTTGAAAGGTATCATACTATTATTTATTACTAATAATAAATAAAATAATATTTTTATAAAAATAAATTTTATTTATTCATTTATTAACAATTTTAGTTATTATCAATATATATATTAAAATATAATATAATTCTTATTTAAATTAAATTTGTAGATTAAATTAATATTATTTTAAGCTTGTAAAATCCCAAAACTTATCTGTCGAGATGTTTTGTTTTTCCATATGAGATTTTAATTTTGTTTTTTTTATTCTCTTTTCTCTCTTCTTCCTTCTTTTTCTTTTCTCTTACCGTAGCCAGTTCGTCTTTTTCGGTCGCAACAGACAAAACAGGTCGGAATATGTCAGTACAGGTGAAATAGGCCAAACTTTGAGACATAATGAATCATATATTATATTGCTCCAGTTTACGTTCGAAACGGAGTATATCAACTGGTACAACTGGTACCGGAACGAAACCAACTGCCATGGATCTAAGACCTATCACAGCTTGATATAGTATATCAACTAGTACAATTGGTACCGGAACGAAACCAACCGCCATGGATCTAAGTCCTATCACAGCTTGATATATAAACTTCACTTTTATATCTAAATCTAGATCACTCACTTCTAAAGTTTTCTCATGAAAGCTTAAACTGTGAACCAAACAATAAACTTGTTTATATTCTCAATGCACCTTCCATAACAAGTTTCTCAATGAATAAGTGTTATAAACTTTCAATACAAAACTCATACAAATTTCTTCAAATATATAAGACTTTGAGATTTGTTAAAATAGTAGATCAATTACAATAAATTTTCTTTAAAAAATTGCAATTAAAATAACATACCCAATATATTAATAAAATCCAAGATAAAATAGAATTGTTCGATATAAGTCTTCAATGCAGTCCTAATCTAAATTCTTTATTTCAAAGGATTAGATTGCTTGATCCGATCTAATCTAATTTTCAAAATATGTTGCTTCAAATAGATCGTCATTCATATGAGTTATCATACTTCTGCAATATCAACAAAATTTACGCCTTAAAGATTTTGTTTCAAAAAAATACAAACATAAAAATTGACAAGATGGGTGTGATTTATGGATTTCTTTCTAATTGAATTATTTAATAAAAACATAAATTAAATGTTAAATAGATATTAATTATTGTATTTATTTAAATTATAACATTTATTTGACTTGATGGTATATATAGGGATCAAAGAATGGATTGTATGAAATTATGATTCCACGTCATCCCTATCTCTTTTTATTAGGATAATGGCAAAGTAGGTTTTCTTTGTATTTTTAAATTTTAATTGAATCAAATTTTAATTGAGATTTAATTTGGGTTGAAGTATATCATGTTGATGAGTAATAAAAAAAAAAAAAAGAGAGAGCAGTTTGATGATATAAAACAAGAAAAAAAGAAAAAATCAATGACTGATCACTCATTTCTTATATATGCACATAGATGGAATGCAAGAACAGAACATGAACAACATCCAGAGTTCTAGACATCATTAATTATCAAAATGTCCCTACCAAAAAATGCTAATCAAGTGAAAATCTTGTCATCTCTCATCACTTGCGTTTATTTTGGGAAAAAACTAGCTGCTTGAAAATTGTCTGAAAGTGAATATATATATGTATATATATATAAGCATAATAAGAACATGAAGCATTGAATGAAGGGTTCTTGGAGCTGATCTATTATTCAGTAGCAGCCCAATCTTTTCGGATATCAAATGTATAGTTGATCTCCAAGTAGCACTTGTTATCATCATCAAGGAACTGAAACCATTACAACATACTATGTCACTCGAATTTAGACATAATCAATGTCGGATACAAGTATGTTATCATACAAACCTTTGATTTTGCAGTGTATGATCCTCTAGCCAAAAAACCAGAAGGGGCTGTCTCTTCGGGCATTTCATGTGTATAAGGCTCTAACTGAGGACTAAAAGTTCCAATCATATCTTTTGTGCTGTCAACTGAAACCCCAAAAGAAAAGGATTGAATTTTATTATGTTGGAAACAGTTTTGGGGGATGAATTATTATTACTTATTGAGAGGGTTTAGAATTAATGTTTACCTTTGACGCCAGTTTTCCAGACAGTGTTGGTGTACCTGAGACCAGATACAATGTTGTTGCTAACTTGGAAAGAGAACTTCAAGCGATAATGGCTAGCTTCTTTCAGTGTAAACCATAAACCCTCGGGCTTTCCATCTGCAGGGATTGAAAGAACTATGTCTTCCCTATCTGGTGACACGATTGCCACACTAAGGAACTTCACTTCCGGTTCAAGTGTTTCTGTAATAAAATGGAGACCATTATTTCCATGTCAAATTCTGCAAATTCTTTAAAATTAGCTCATATATATATACACACAATCTAACTAAACATAATAAGTACCTCCAATGTTGTTAATATCCACACCTCCAAGAAGCTGTTCTTTCCATTTCCTTAAGCTCTCATCATCCTACACTCACGCAACGATCACCAACATAGAATAATGATAGTAAAATTTTAGGCATTCATGCATGCATGTAAAATGTAATGGATATGTGTGTGTGTAAACCAAAAAAAAAAAAAAAAGAAGATTTAACCTTATCTTTTTCAAGCTGTTCTTTGAGAGTGTACTGAGGACCCAAATGCAAATTGCGATTCTCCTCTTCGTTATCATCATCGCTCTCTGGACGGTGGTTGGTGGTCGTTTTTTCAGCAGAGACCGCTTTGTCATCCATATTACTGGAACTTGGACCAGCTCCAACGGCCAAAGACATCAACTGCTCATCCAACACAACATCAAAATGCAGTACCAAACATCAAAGCGTTGTCGAGGAGAGACAGCTAACGAGAATAATAATAATAATGATCAATGTCTGTGGATAAGAAGACAGAAGAAAAGAGTCATGAAATCAAAGGACGCCATGGGAAAGACATGATGTGTCTGCAACTATTGGTCCACTTTTGGTTTTTGATTTTGTTGAAAAAAAAATCAAAAATGAAGGAAGGATGCAAAGGCTAAAAGAGAGTGTAAGGGGGCGGGTAGGTTTTTGAGGTGGTCGTGGTCCTTGGTTGTTGGAACATGGAAAGGGTTAAGAAATGGTCATCTGGTGACCCGAAATAATAGTAGTGTCCCATGTCACAAATGGAAAGCTTCAGTTATTAGGCATGGAAGGAAGAGCTTGAGTGTAGGGAGAGATCGTTTCTATCTCACAATATTGCCTCAAATTATGGGTGTTCCCATTAGCTAGCGATCTGATTATACGATATCATCACAATGGCCTCATTTAATTTTATTTTAGGTTTAAAACAATATTTATAAAAAAAAAATCAAGTGCATAATCTCAAAATCCCACATTTTTATTAAAAATAAAATTGATATATATTCTCCTATCCAATTAAAATAAGAAGTTCTATCCAATTAAAATAAGAAGTCGAATTGTCCAAGTAAACAAGAGCAAAGTCAGAAAATTTTTCTAGGGGCCGAAATTATATTGTAAAAAAACTGTAATTTCACCATTTGAATAAAATTTATAATTTTTAAAGGGTTAAATCAAATTTTATTATTTTTAGAAGGACAAAGTGTAATTTTACCTTTATTTAAAAATTTTAAATGGCCTAAATAAAAAAATTTTATTTTAAGGGGGCCAGAACCCTGCCAGCCCCTAACTACGCCCCTCCAAGCCAACTATTCATTGACTCTTTAATAAAAGATTTTATACATATAAAGTATATCCTATTTTGTTGGCAATTTTGACTTGTACAAGGATAAGATATAAATATTTCCAATTAAGTAGCAAATAGAGGATACATTGGACATGTTTTTGTGAACAAACAAAAACTATATTTGAAAGAGTTTATCGTTATCCAATTGAGGTGACAATTTTGACTTGAATTAAAAGTTTTACTTCGATCAGAACTTCTTGATATCTTAAAGGATAAATTGTTGATCAGATTTACTTTAGGAGATTTATTTACCATAAAGTTAATCATGTACTCAGTATTTTGACACTCTTTTCTCAGACATTCTTTGAAGAGTTTAATTGATTGTATTACGAGGTTTTAGGAGAGTGATTGTAATAATTGGGATCAACTTTGAAGCTGCAATTATTTACTGGTCTGAGGGCAAATTGGACTTAATTCAAGAGTTCTATTATGTTAATGGTTAATAAAATCATTCTTTGAGTGAGACTGTAACACACTCTAACCCTAAACTATCACTAGAACAGGGTTACGAGGCATTACCGGACAATCGGACAATTTACGATTAATATTCAAATAATTATCGAACATATTATATTATAAAATAATTATAAAGTCTCTTGATTGGACCCTTAAGGCCCAAAATACATATTAGAGGGGAATTTGGACTTGTTCGGGTGCTATGAGGATATTTTTTTTAACTCAATATAACCCTTTTATAAATATCTAACCTTCCCTGCAATTTCAAATCGGGACCAATTCAAAACCAATATTTCAACCAATGCAATTTCATGTTTAATCGTATTAAAATCATACCTATAACATTAATTTGATAATTTACTCTATGAACATTTATATTACCATTAAAAATTAAATTAGAATTTCATTCATTCCATTCTAAATTTAACACCAATTATATCATGTATATCATATAAATTTTCATACCATTTCATTAGTTTAAACACCAAAATACCAAATATCATTCTTTACAACAAAAATCATATAGTATTTTAAAGTGACCAAAATAACACCTATGTACATGCCACTTTTACCAAAAGAAAAATACATAATTGAGTTTTGCGCTGGAATCGGGATCGCCTGGATGCTGAACCAAGACCCTTAACACCTATTAACTTGCATACGGAAATAACCGTACATTGAGTATTTTATACTCAGTGGTATTACCATAATTCAAATTATAAACATAATTGTTGAGGCCTAATTTTGAATAAAATAAAATAAACCCAACTAACCTACCCTAACTCAAATTAAAATACCCAAATAATTAAAAACCCTAAGTCCACTAAGCCAGCCCAAAACCTTAATACACAAAACAAATTAGAAAACCCTTGCCACTGCCTTTGCCATGCCGCCGCCCTAGCCTTGTCAGCCACCTGCTCCACCTGCCACCACCAACTCTGCCACCATTGACCTCATCCACCTGTAACAGAAGTGATAGAAAGATAAAAAAAAAAAACAACAACTTGTAAAAGGATGGCTATGAAAAGGCCATTCAAAAATCATGTAAAGAGGTGAGATTTTTTGGAGGAAGCAATAAAACAATAAATCTCATTTTTAGCACATAATAGTCTCAAAAAAACAAAGAAAATCCAGCAAGTATTGAAGAAAAAAAAAAACAGATTCCAAAGGCTAAGGTCTCATCTCTTTTCCTTTTTTATTTTCAGTACATACATATATATTTTTTTTTCTTTTTTTTCAAAAAAAAACAGTATATACATATTTATATATAAACATAATAAAAAAATTTAAAAAATTTACCTTCGGTGGCCGACAGTGGTGACTGGCCGGAGTCTTCACCGGCGTTGAGGGTCTCTGCAGAGGAAAATGAGAGGAGGAGAGAAATTTCATTTTAGAACAGAAGAAGAATGAATTTTTTAAAAGAAATCGGATTTAAATAGCCCCCAAAATGACGTCATTTTGGGGTTGGCCATTAAACCCCAAAATGACGTCGTTTTGCCTGACCCGACCCGATTTGACCCGCTCCACCAAGGATCCGCGTGTTTTTCATTGGAGGGGCTAATTGCACTTTTAGCCCCTCCGCTTTTTTATGGTTTTGCAATTAGATTTATTGTGCTTTTAATTTGGGCCCAAAGTATATAGCGCTTTGCGATTTAGTCCCTCTTACTGTGTTGCGTTTTGAGGGGAGGAATAATTGTTTTTTTAGTCCTTTGTTTTGCGCGCATCCAAATTAATCTCTTTCCCTTTATTTCTTTTTAAATTGGCCCCAAAACTTTATTTTTGTTTCGAATTTAGCCCCTTTTCCAGATTTAATTTGTTTTTTTATATTATTTTTACCATTTTTATTTTTAATATTATTTATTATTATATTTACTATTATCGTTATTATCATTATTATTAGTATATTTTTACTATTATTAGAATTATTTTTAGTTTCAATTAATACTTATATATATTATGTATATATTTATAGTTGTTTTTTATATTATTATTATTCCTAATATATATATTATGTATATATATTTAAATACTATATTATACACATATTTTTAATACCACGTTATATACATATTATTATTGTGTCTATTTTTACCCTATTATATTTGTTATTAATATTAGTATATGTTTTATTATATATGTATATATCTTTAATATATATATGTATATATTTATGTAGTATTATTGATAGTTGTTTTAACATTATTATTATTTCTAATATGTATATATTATGTAAATATTTTAATACTATATTATGTATACATTTTTATATATATTACGTATATATATCTTTTAATATTATATTTTATATATATCATGTATATTTTTAATACTATATTATTTATATATATATTTTTTACATATTATTTTATGTATATATTTTTAATAACTATATTATGTATATATTGTTAATACTATGTATATGCTTTTTAATACTATTATTATGTTTATATTTTAATATATATACATATGTATATAGGTAACATTATTAGTATTTTTAATATCATGTTTCCATCACTTTACTAACTATTATTAGATGTATATATATATATTCATTGTTTTTATTTTGTGTTTAATACTATTATTACGTTTAATATCGCATGCGTTGTTATTGTTTTTAATACCATTGTCGTATTTATTATTTGCGTCGATGTATTTCTAACTCTTTTAGTTTTGTTCTTACCCATTCGTATCGGTTTGCTTTTCTTATTATATTATTAGCATATCATTATTTTTATTATTATTTTCTTTTTATTGTAAATATTGTTTTTATTTTTATCCTAATGCTCTTATATTATATGTTAATATTTTTCATTCATTATATCATTGTTTGCACTGTTTATTTATTTATGAATTTTATTTTAAGAATTATTTTATTCATTTTTATTAATTTCAATAAATAAGGCAACGTGCCGATTTACCATTAAGTCGTTGATTTCATCGCTATGTTGGGTGAATATCATCGGCTCGTGTTAAAAACGGAACGTCCTTATCAAAAGAAATCGAAATTATAAAAATTCTCGTGTTTTGATCGAATCATGATTAAATGTTACATTGAACTC
The DNA here is from genome assembly GCF_025698485.1 of Gossypium arboreum. Taxonomy (NCBI): domain Eukaryota; kingdom Viridiplantae; phylum Streptophyta; class Magnoliopsida; order Malvales; family Malvaceae; genus Gossypium; species Gossypium arboreum. Next base: position 134,321,395 of record NC_069077.1, read on the forward strand.
GCATTTTCAAAAATTAAGACAACACATGTTTAACAAGATACCAATTTTGGGCGTCGCGAGGGTGCTAATACCTTCCTCGTGCGTAACCGACTCCCGAACCCTTTTTTTCTCTGGATTTTCACGTAGACCTAACCCCGGCCTTCTTTTTGTTTAAAAAATAAATTTTCTTTTAAAAAAAGAGGATTTATTAGGTGTCCGATCACACCTAGGAAAAAGGATCGGTGGTGACTTCCTTTTTAAATAAAATCGAAAGTCGATTTTCAAATTTTCAATAAATCGCCTCAATTAGCGACCAAAGAAAAAATTTTACGTCGCTACAGCTGGCGACTCCACTGGGGACTTATTTTTGAGAGTCGAGTCGAATTAAACGCGTGTTGTCAAAAATTTCGAATTTCTTTGTTCAAATTAATATTTAGTCGTGATCCTCAAATTTTGTTTTCAAAAAATCATGCATTTGCATCATGTTGTAAGTATTTTCTCTAACTTGTTTTATCATTTTGCTTTTCAGCTTTAAGTCTTTATAGTTTTAGCTTCTTTTAGTTTTAAATAAAAACGAAAAAGTTTGTGAGTTTTTCCCCATACACCGATCACTTGCATTTTTGCATAACATAAGCTTTCTACCTGGGCTCCGTCTGTTTAAGTGAAAGTAAACGCTATGCCTTCGTGAGTTAACTCGTCCCTCCGCACAGGCTAGTGAATACTTTCGGGTTACATATGACTTATGCTTTCGTGAGTTAACTTGTCCCTCCGCATAGGCATAAGTAAATGTGATCCCTCGAACTGAACTCGTAAGCCTGTGATAGGCAATGACCGAGGCTTCGTACTAATCTTAGCAGATGACAGTACGGACAATTCGAGTACCTATCTAGAACCGAAACCGCATATAGTGAACCATATGAGCCACCTAATTAGAGCCATGCCGAACCTTTGTCTGTTTAATAGTCACCAAAATAAGTACGCGGGAGAAACGCCTCTTGCTTTTCATTTCCTTTACATTTACACTGTTTATGCAAAAGAATTAAACTGAGTAGCTTAATTTGTTGAAATTTCCATAGTTTTTCTCAGTTTATATTTGTTGTGATTACTAACCAAGGTTGTTTGTCTTTATTTTTATTTTTCATCATGCATTATAGGCATCTTGATTAGGAAGGTGTTGATTAGAGATTGGTTGCCAAAAACGGGTTTCTGATGGAGGAGTCAATTACACAAGTAATCGAGAAAAATGGCGTGGTTCAAGACTGGTCTTTGAAGACTCAGAAAGCGAAATGGGATAGTTTAACGGAAGGATGTATCTCCAATCTTCCCGAGCAAGTAGCTACAAATGTTCGTCAGAATAATCTCGAAGACTTGACTCAGATTTGGAAACAGTAAGACTCAGATACTAGGGGGATTTTCACTGAAAAGTACGGGGATATAGCTCACTTGATCACCATCAACGTAGACGAACAGTTGATTCAAGCCATGGTTCGATTTTGGGACCCAGCTTACCAGTGCTTTACTTTCAATCAGGAAGATATGACTCCGACCATAAAAGAATATGCTGCTTTGCTTCGTGTTGACAATGTACAATTCAACAAGATGTATGTGAAAGAGCCTAAGCCAATGAACTTCAAGAAAAAGCTAGTAAGGTTGACCGGAATGACTGATATATGGGCTGAAAAATAGATAAAGAAAAAGAATGAAGTCAGTTGTGTTCCATGGTTTTCTCTGCGAGACTTAGTTCAAAATCATCCAGATATTGCGAAGAGAATGAATCTGTTTGCTTTGGCCATTTACGGATTGATCGTCTTCCCAAAGGTTTTGGGGCATGTAGAAGTCGCGGTAGTGGATTTCTTCGAAAGGTTGGGTCAAGGGATCAACCCCATCCCAACTATCTTGGCCGAGACTTTTAGATCTCTGAGTAGTTGTAGCAGAAAAGGGGAAGGGCGTTTTATCGGATGCGCGCAGTTGCTTAATGTCTGGATTCTGAGCCATTTCTGGAAAGTAGAGCACACACCTTTCCACATGTTCTCAAAAAATATTCGCCCCATTAAAGGCTTACTTTAAGAAAGATTGGCCGAAAGATGTCACCGAACAGTACTGGGTTTTGGTTTTTCAAAACCTTCACGCTGAAGAGATAACCTGGAGAGCACCATGGATTCGTCCTTCAATTCTGATATATAAATGCAGAAGCCAAGATTGGGTGTCTTTACTAGGATTATGGGGAGGAATTGGATACACTCCGTTAATGGTTCAAAGACAATTTGCTTCACGACAGTTCATACCTGCTACTGAAGGATTGGCACAATCAGAGTTCGCCTTTACGGGTGAAGGCTACATGAAAAGAATTCGAGATACTGCAAAGTCTTGGAAGGAAATTCACCTAATGGAGTTAGCCCTTTATGTTGATACTATCACTCAGGATTATGGCTTATGGGGAAAACGACGAGTGAATAGTCAACAAATCTCATCGACGAGTTACACTTTCCAGAATCCTTTCTTAAAAAAAATGCCATCCGAGCTGGAAGTAGCAAGACATGAATTTGAACGTGAAAAGGCCAAGCTGTTACGGGATATTAGTTCTCTTCAAGAGGAAAACTACCAGCTGAATATCAGGGTTCAAATTGAAGAATCCAAAACCATGAAAGTTCAAAAAGAAGTTGAGATCATGAGAAACGACTTAAGGGACCTTCATTTGGAAAATAAGAAATTAAGAAACACTATAAAAAGTAGTGGTTTGGGCAAGTCGTCAGCAGAATGGAAGGAAGAAATTAGCAACATCAAAGGAGGGATAGAATTCTGGAAAGGGAAAGCAAAGAAAGAAGAGGAAAAAGCTGCGCGTACTATGATAGAGTTAAGAAAGAAGAATGTTGAGTATGGAACTGTGACTGCAGAATTTGTGACTAGTCAGTCCGAACGTCAAAAGCTAAGAAGGAAAATACAAGATCTAGAAAATATGCTGTAATCTCATCAGCAACAGTTTGATACTCTTCTAAAAGCTCTAGAAGAAAAGAATGATCAGTACGACAGAGACACTCGCACTTATGAAATAGCTCTCCAAGAAAAAGAAATGCAACTCGGCTTTTTGATCAATGAAATTCGCAAGGCAGCTATGCAAGTTGTGCAATTATCAGATGAAGCCGAAGCTTTCAGTTGCCAATTCCCTCCGAGCCAAAGATCAAACATGTCAGAGTTCTTAGAGCGAGGGAAGAAACAAGGCAATGTGGCTGGGAAATTTGTGTAACTGTTGAATAAAAAAATGGCGAAATGTTTTGTAATAGAATCTTTTGATAAATGAAATGCCTAAGTATGGGGCTATCTTGAAATCAACACCAAATTCTTGCATATTTATTCATGACTAACATTCATTCGTCATTTATTCAACATTCATTTGTCATTCATTCATTCATTCATTCATTCATTGCATGTACATATCACCATAATCATTCACTGAGGCTAAAACTGTATAATCCGCAGTTGTGACACTACAAGTCTGGAATCACGCCATTCTTATAGGACGCGCCGAAAAGCTAGATTTATGGAAGCCTAGTTCAATGAAAGAATTGAAAGGATGGAAAGGGCCCAAAGAGAATTGCAAGAGTAGTTGACCAAGTCACAACAGGAAGCAAGAGATTTGATGTTAAGATCTCGAGAGGAATCGCTCGAACAAAGAGATTAGATGGCCAAAATGATGGAAATGATTACAACTTTGGTCAAAGGAAAGGAACCTATACAGAACCCTGACACTATGGAGCCTCAGCCAGGAACTAATCATGATCAGGATCCACTCTATCCCCCAGGATTCACTCCACCTCATGCACACACAACGCAAAGAGAATATCCTCAAAGGGAACCTGCAAGCCTCGAGCAACGAATTGTACCACCTACTCATCTAGGTCAAGGTACATTCGTATCAAACCCAGGAGCTAATCTTGCTGATCCCAATGTTCCAGATTTGGATGACCCGATAGAGATAGCCAGGTTGAAAATGGATGATCATGATGTTCAAGATAAGTATAGGAGTTTGGAAGAAAGACTCAAAGCGATATAAGGTACTGAAGCCTTCTCTGCATTGAGTGCCAAAGAGCTCAATTTGGTGCCCGATCTGGTTCTGCCTCCAAAATTTAAAGTGCCCAATTTTGAAAAATATGATAGAACGAAATGTCCAAAGGCACACCTTGTCATGTTTTGCCGGAAGATTACTGGTTACGTGAATGAAGATAAATTGCTAATACACTGTTTCTAAGATAGCTTGGTCGGATCGGCCCTTTGATGGTATAATCAACTTAGTAGAGAAAGGATCTAATCATGGAAAGACTTGGCATCAGCATTTTGTGAACAATACAAGTATGTATCCGACATGGTGCCTGATCGACTAACTCTGCAGATAATGGAAAAGAAGCCAACGGAGACTTTTAGACAATACGCGCAAAGATGGAGGGATATCTCGGCCCAAGTAGAACCCCCATTGACCAAAACTGAAATGACGGTCCTCTTCATCAACACTTTGAAAGCACCGTTTTATGATAAGTTGGTAGAAAGTGCCACGAAAGACTTCACAGATATTGTAATATCCGGGGAACTTATAGAAAATACCATCAAAAGTGGAAGGATGGAAGGTTTTGAGAGCTCGAAAATGGCAGCACCTGTAAAGAAAAAAGAGGCAGAAGCCTATATGGTGGGAACTGAGAATTACTACACTTCTAATCCGTATCCAACCCAGTCACGACCTCGATATCGCCCACCTCCAAACTTCTATTATCCTCCCCAAAGCCCTTACTATCAAGCACCACCTCATTACCCTTCTTACCCCGTCTACGCCACAAATAACTAAAGACTAGTCACTATGTTCCCACAGAATACCATGCCAGCTCAAATCCAACCTAAAGATGAACAAAGACCGACAAGATCCAATCCTGAAAAACCCCAGTTCACCCCAATTCCCGTGTTATATGGAGAGTTGTACCCAAAACTGTTGGAAAAATAATTAATATCCCCATATTATATGGCACCCTTGAAGCCTCCATACCCAAAATGGTACGATCCTAATGCCAGTTGCATATACCACGCCAGAAACCAGGGGCATTCTACAAAAAATTGTCTGGCATTTAAAAGGAGGGTTCAAGGCCTCATTGATGCAGGCATCTTACGATTTGATGGTACTAGCAATAGAACTGGAAATCCGCTCCCTCACCATACTGAAGGGAATATGAATGCAATGACCAAGGAAGACAAGTGGCAAACCAAAAGTTGCGTTTCTAAAATAAAGACACCTTTACAGAAGATATGGAAGGTGATGGTTGAAAATGGGCTGTTCTGTCGCCCCTACAAAATTTTTAAAGAAGGAAGTATAAAAAGTCAATGTTTTTATGACTTCCATGGTATTGAAGGGCATGACATTCAGTCTTGTGAGGAATTTAGAAAGTTACTTCAAGATATGATGGATAATAAGGAGATTGAGATCTTTAACAAAGAGGCCGATGATGGAGAAGTATGCGCTTCTGACAATCAATCATGAAGTTTCCCTTATAGCGCCAATCGACCATTAGTGATTTATTACGATGCAAAAAAGGAGCAAGTGAAACCAAAAATGATAATTGAAGTATCATCTCTGTTCCCTTACAAAGACAACAAGGCAGTACCATAGAAATATGATGTCAACATTATCATACCTGAAGGTGAAAAATCCAAAGTCACGACCGAAAATATTGGAAAAGTAAGACACTTCACCCGTAGCGGGAGGTGTTATTCTAAAGTGGTCGAACCAATAAAGAAGACTAATGACTTGAAGCAGAAAGGAAAGACACCGATACAGGAGGCCGAGGTTGAACTTGAGACTCCTTCCGAACAAGAAGTTAAAAGGCCTGTGAATGAAGAGGAAGCACATGAATTCTTGAAGTTCATCAAGCATAGTGAATATAACATCGTGGAACAGTTAAGCAAACAACCGACACGAATCTCGGTATTATCCCTACTGTTGAATTCAGAACCACATCGGAATGCTTTGCTGAAAGTGTTAAATCAAGCTTACGTAGCAAACAATATATTTGTCGAAAAGCTTGATAGGTGGGTGAATAACCTGAACGTGGATAATTTTATTTCTTTTAGTGATGATGAAATACCGCCAAATGGTAGGGGCTCCGTAAAAGCATTATATATCACAACCCGTTGCAAGAGTTATATAATACCGAATGTGCTCATTGATAACGAGTCAGCACTCAATGTCATGCCTTTGGCTACGCTTTCTAGAATTCCAATTGATTTATCCTATCTGAGGCCTTATCACTCTATAGTAAAAGCATTCGATGGGACAAGATGAGAAGTCATGGCAAAAATTGAAATTCCTCTAGAAGTGGGCCTCTATATATATGACATCGAGTTTCAGGTCATGGACATCATGCCTTCATATAATTGCCTTTTAGGAAGGCCTTAGATCCACTCTGCTGGGGCAGTTCCTTCATCTCTCCATCAAAAAGTGAAGTTTATCATGGATAGACTTTTGGTCACTGTCGTAGGTGAGGAAGACATTGTTGCATCTATCTCTGCGGATACACCATACCTTGAAATAAGCAAGGATGCAGTAGAATGTTCCTTCCGTTCCTTTGAATTCATCAATGCTACGTTCGTTGCTGAAGGAAATAAGATTCCTATGCCTAAGCTGTCAAGGAATACCAAGATGAGAATTAAACTGATTGTGATAAAGGAAGCCCGAGCGAGGAAAGGCTTGGGAAGATATCAGCAAGGGATAGTTATAGCTCTAAAACCCGTGCCTCATAAGGCTCAATATGGTTTAGGGTTCCATCCAGATATGCGACAAAGAAGAAAACAGTTACAGAAAGATTGAGAAAGGCGGATTGCAAGAGCCTTAGGCCGAGAATTAGAATGGGAGCCCATAACGTATCTTCCTTTGTCAAAAACATTTACATCTACAGGAATGATATAGTCCGGGCAAGATAATCCACGAAATACGCTACTATTAATTGAAAAGGGTCTTCCGAATGTCAGTATAAATGTCATTGATAAAAAAAATGATGCAATTAAAGATGTTTCAATGATACGCTCTTGTCTTCCTGGATTCGTTTTGAACAATTGGACTGTTGTGGATCTCCTTGTAGTTTCTAAGTCTCTTCCAGAGTAATGCTCAATGTTAACACTATTCTTTTTGTGTGTCCCCAAGTAATAGTGGGATTCTTTTGTAAGAGCTTATGTTTGCTCTTTATCATTTAAATGAACATTAATGGAGATGTATTTTGTCATGGTCCTTTCATTCTCATTAAATTCATAATTTTTCCCTCTTCACACAGCCTGTCATTGCATATATCTCACATCATGCCATGCTTGTTGGTCCCAATACTTTGATGCTCCTCTACATTTTTCTTTTCCATTCAACTTTCAAGTGCTCGGATATCAACGATATGAACAAACTCGTTACAAATCTTGAAATCGATTTCGAGAAGGCTATTTGTTTAGGAGAGTTTGAAGCTGAGGAAAATACTGAAGACTATGTCTCATCTCCTGACTTACTAAGAATGGTAGAACAAGAAGATAAACAGATTCTACCTCATCAAGAATCTGTTGAGATAGTAGACTTGAGAAATGAAGAAAAGAGGCAAGAAGTGAAGATTAGGACTTCCATTTCAGATAACACCAAACATGATTTGATCACTTTGCTTCATGAGTACAAAGTTGTATTTGCATGGTCATATTAGGAGATGCCAGGATTGGATAAGGATGTAGTGGTCTATAGGCTCCCATTGAAACCAGAATGCAAACCCATTCAACAGAAGCTAAGACGAATGAGACCTGAAATACTGTTAAAGATAAAAGAAGAAGTCAAGAAACAATTCGATGCTGGCTTCCTACAAGTCTCTAAGTACCCACAATGGGTAGCTAACATAGTCCCAGTACCGGAGAAAGATGGTAAGGTGCGAATGTGTATGGATTATCATGATCTGAATCGAGTAAGTCCTAAAGATAATTTTCTTTTGCCACACATCGATACATTGGTGGATAACACCGCCAAACATTCATTGTTTTCGTTCATGGATGGATTCTCAGGTTAAAATCAGATAAAGATGGCTCCTGAGGATATGGAGAAAACTACTTTCATAACGATGTGGGGAACATTCTGTTATAAGTTGATGTCGTTCGGATTAAAGAACACTAGGGCAACATATCAGAGGGCCATGGTGATGTTGTTTCATGACATGATGCACAAAGAAATAGAAGTCTACGTCAATGATATGATCGCTAAATCCAAAGGGGAAAGAGAGCATGTTGAGAACCTCAGGAAGTTGTTCGAGAGACTGAGAAAGTTCCAGCTGAAGCTTAATCCAACCAAGTGCACGTTTGGGGCAACCTCAGGAAAATTGCTAGGCTTCATCGTCAGCGAGAGAGGCATTGAAGTTGATCCAGATAAGATAAAAGCCATACAAGAACTGCCACCTCCGCGCACGCAAAAAGAAGTCAGAGGATTTTTAGGGAGGTGAACTACATCGCTCGGTTCATTGCTCAATTTACCAACCAGTGTGACCTAATTTTTTGATTCCTTTGAAAACATAATCTGGGAGAATGGAACGAAGAGTGCCAAGTGGCTTTTAACAAGATAAAACAGTATTTGTCTAGTCCCTCGGTGCTAGTACCTCCAACTCCAGGAAGACCGTTAATATTGTATCTGACTGTGTTCAAAAATTCAATGGGTTGCGTACTGGGGCAACACGATGAGTCAGGGAAAAGAGAAAAGGCGATTTACTATCTCAGCAAAAAGTTCACAGAGTATGAGGCAAAGTACTCATCAATTGAAAAATTCTGTTGCACTTTGGTTTGGGTAGTTCGGAGGCTTAGGCAATATATGTTGTATCATACGACATGGTTAATTTTGAAGCTAGACCCAATTAAGTACATGATGGAATCACCTGCCCTCTCAGGAAGAATGGCACGATGGAAGATCTTACTATCAGAATACGACATCGTCTATGTGAGCCAAAAGTCAATAAAAGAGAGTGCAATAGCTGATTTCTTAGCAACTCGAACAACGGAGGAATACGAGCCATTGAGATTTGATTTCCCGGATGAAGACTTAATGTGCATTACGGGAAAAGAATATGATTCATCCAAAGAGAAGTCATGGAAGATGAGTTTTGATGGTGCATCAAATACATTGGGGCATGGGATTGGAGCAGTCTTAGTATCCCCAGAAGGGAACCATTATCCGTTCACTGCCAGGCTGAATTTCTTCTATACCAATAACATAGCAGAATATGATGTCTGTATAATGGGACTTCGTGCAGCTATTGAACGAAACGTCAAAATCTTAGAAGTGTAAGGGGACTCAGCGTTGGTGATATACCAAATCCGTAGAGATTGGGAAGTGAGAGATTCAAAATTAGTCAAATACAGCGATCTAGTGGCAGGGCTGATTAAAGAATTCAAAGAAATAACTTTTAATTACTTCCCACGAGAAAAAAACCAATTGGCTGATGCCCTGGCCACTTTGGCCTCAATGTTCAAAGCGAACAGAGAAACAAAAATAATGCATCTCCAAATGAGCATATATGAAGTCCCTGCACATTGTTTCAGCATTGAGAAAGAGCCAGATGGATGGCCATGGTTCCATGATATCTTAGAATATGTCAAGAATCAAAAGTATCTCGAATAAGCAAATGAGAACGATAAAAGAACAATCAGAAGAATGTCAGTGGGATTTTTTCTTGATGGGGACATCCTATACAAAAGAGGAAAAGATAAAGTGCTCTTGAGATGCGTAGATGATATTGAAGCTAGAAAAATACTTGAAGATGTCTATGAAGGAATTTGTGGGACACATGAAAATGGTTTCACTATGGCCAAGAAGATTATAAGACTCGATTATTACTGGCTGACGATGGAAAGTGACTGTATTAGTTATGCAAGAAAATGCCACAAATGTCAAATTTATGGCGATAAGATTCATGTAGTCCCTTCGCCCCTTCATGTAATGACTTCTCCGTGGCCTTCTTCTATGTGGGGTATGGATGTTATAAGGCCAATTTCCCCAAAAGCTTCTAATGGACACCGGTTCATTTTTGTGGTTATTGATTACTTCACAAAATGTTTAGAAGCCGCTTCGTTTGCCAATATGATGAAGACTACAGTTTGCAGGTTTTTGAAAAAGGAAATCATTTGTCGATATAGTTTGCCTGAAAGAATCATTTCAGATAACGCCTTGAATCTGAACAACAAGATGATGAAAGAAGTGTGTGAGCAATTTTAAATAAAGCATCATAACTCATCAACCTATTGCCCGAAAATGAACGGAACTGTTGAAGCGGCCAACAAGAATATTAAAAAGATTATTGGGAAAATGACCGAGACATATAAAGACTGGCACGAAAAGCTACCATTTGCTTTGTATGCATATCGCACATCTGTGCGGACATCTACGGGAGCAACTCTTTTCTCTCTGGTCTATGGAATGGAAGCTGTGCTACCTATCGAAGTTGAGATCCCCTCTCTACGAGTCTTAATGGAGTCGAAACTAGAGGAAGCAGAATGGGTTCGAGCTCGATATGACCAGTTAAACCTCATCGAAGAAAAACGTCTAAAGGTAATTTGTCACGGATAGATGTACCAGAAGAGAATGATCGCGGCCCATGACAAGAAAGTACAACCAAGAGAATTCCACGAAAGGGAACTCGTGCTGAAAAAGATTCTCTCAATACAAAAAGACCTGCGAGGAAAATGGGCACCAAATTGGGAAGGACCATACGTCGTAAAGAAGACATTCTCAGGTGGAGCTTTGATTCTCACTGAGATGGATGAGAAAGAGTTACCTAACCCAGTGAACTCAGATGCTATAAAGAAATATTATGCCTAAAAAAAAGTGAGATCAAGGTGAAAACCCGAAAAAAGCGTCTTGATTAACACAAAAGATTAGGATGAAAACCCGAAAGGGCTTCTTAATGGAGTAAACCCGGGCTTAAAGAGCAAGGCGGTTGAACGGTGGGTCAAACAGCGAGACTACAGTATTTGAAGCATTTCTGAAAGCTCGAAATCCTCTACACAAGAAGCCACACTTGAAAGGATTCTTGATTAAGAAACATGGAAGAGTTCATGCATTGAATATCTAGAGCATTTGTATCTGTTGAATGCGATCTCTTTTCTCTTTATGACACTTTTTTTAATATCATTGGTTAACTTTCTTTGTTTGCTATATTTGAAATAAATAAATGTGAGGTACCCCTGTTGTCCCTACCTGACCATTTTTATGCATCTCATTATGTGGTTTATTTAAATGATAAATAGTGAAATGACATACTCTAGACAAAAGAAATGTTGAGCATTACCCGGATAAGAATTTGATAAGTACAATAGTCTCAAAATAAGGACAAAGTTTAACCAGGGGAAAAAGAGTGATATCTGAGAAATGTTGATTACTCGTGAAGCTTGAGGATGGGTACAGGGCCTAAAGAGAAAGTCAAGAGCCAAAGTAATGAACGTAGATCATCACAAAAATCGTGACGAAAAAGGACATACGACAAACATGCTTAAGGCGCATAGCATAATCATGTAGGCATAAAAGCATTTAAGACAAACATGTGCATATCATGATAACATCATGCATGACATATACAGGTACTCCAGTAGAGCAAGAGGATGTGATAATAACTGTACTAAATCAAAGGAAAAAACACCTGAGTTCCACCAAATGACATGTTTTGGTATTTTGATGTTTTTATTTCTATTTCAAAAATCAACTCATATTGCGAGAGGTGAGTTGAGCCTCAAGACACGTTGAGGTATTTTCAATTTCTGTCTTTCAAAAAAATCAACTCATATTGCGAGAGGTAAGTTGAGCCTCAGGACACGCTGAGGTAATTTTAATTTCTGTTCATCAAAAAAATCAACTCATATTGCGAGAGGTGAGTTGAGCCTCGACTCACATGCTAAGGTATTTTCAATTTCTGTTTTTCAATTTATGTTTCAAAAATCAACTCATATTACGAGAGGTGAGTTGAGCCTTGAGACACGCCGAGGTATTTTTAATTTTTGTTTTTTCAAAATTCAACTCATATTGCGAGAGGTGAGTTGAGCCTCGGGTCATACGCTGAGGTATCTTTAGTCTCTGTTTTTCAAAAAAATCAACTCATATTGCGAGAGGTGAGTTGAGCCTCAGGTCACACACTGAGGAATTTTCAATTTTTTTATTTTTTTCAAAAATTAACTCATAATCCGAGAGATGAGTTGAACGTCAGTTTATATGCCGAGTTATTTTCGATGTTTGTTTTTCAATAAAGAATAAAGATTAGAGCTAATCGAATATATAGATTTTGCCTCCCCGAAGTTGCAATGGAGCAGTGAAGCAGATCGAGGCTAGGAACTTCAGACCCCTAAAGAAGCGAGCAAAGTGAAGCTACGAGTCGTATCTCTGAAGTTGCGGTGAGATAGATTAAAGCTATAAGACACAGTGCACTAGAATGAGGCTACCTGAAGAAGAGGAGCATCAAAGAAGTCAAGACTCAGCGAGACCGGCCAAAATTGGCCCTTTTAAGGTCTTTGCTCCATTCCCGTTACACGACAATGAGCAAAGAGGGGCAGCTATTGAGGCCCAATTTTGAATAAAATAAAATAAACCCAACTAACATACCCTAACCCAAATTAAAATACCCAAATAATTAAAAACCCTAAGCCCACTAAGCCAGCCCAAAACCTTAATACACAAAACAAATCAAAAAACCCTAGCCACTGCCTCTGCCATGCCGCCACCCTAGCCTTGTCAGCCACCTGCTCCACCTGCCACCACCAACTCTGCCACCGTTGACCTCATCCACCTACAACAGAAGTGATAGAAAGATTAAAAAAAAAACAACAACTTGTAAAAGGATGGCTATAAAAAGGCCATTCAAAAATCATGTAAAGAGGTGAGATTTTTTGGAGGAAGCAATAAAACAATAAATCTCATTTTTAGCACATTATAGTCTCAAAAAAACAAAGAAAATCCAGCAAGTATTGAAGAGAAAAAAAAAACAGATTCCAAAGGCTAAGGTCTCATCTCTTTTCCTTTTTTATTTTCGGTATTCGACTATACATACATATATTTTTTTCTTTTTTTTTCAAAAAAACAGTATATACATATTTATATATAAACATAATAAAAAAATTAAAAAAATTTACCTTTTATAATTTCATGCCACCATGCGCGGTGGCCGGTGACGATGGCTAACAGTGGTGACTGGCCGGAGTCTTCACCGCGTTAGGGGTCTCTGTAGAGGAAAATGAGAGGAGGAGAGAAAAAAAATTTTAGAACAGAGGAAGAATGAATTTTTTAAAAGAAATCGGATTTAAATAGCCCCCCAAAACGACGTCGTTTTAGGGTTGGCCATTAAACCCCAAAACGACGTTGTTTTGCCAGACCCGACCCGCTCCACCAATGATTCGCTTGTTTTTCATTGGAGGAGATAATTGCACTTTTAGCCCCTCTGCTTTTTTATAGTTTTGCAATTAGATTTATTGTGCTTTTAATTTGGCCCCAAAGTATATAGCGCTTTACGATTTAGTCCCTCTTGCTGTGTTGCGTTTTGAGGGGAGTGTAGCGACGTAAAAATTTTGTGGATTCGGGTCGCTAAATTGTGGCGATTTATTAGGAAATTGGAAATTGAAATTTGGTTTTAAAATAAAGAGGGAGTTGCCACCGATCCTTTTTCCTAGGTGTGATCGGACACCTATTAGATTCCTTTTTTAAAACAAAAGGAAGGCTGAATTTAGGTCTACGTTAAAAGCCAGAGGAAAATTAGGGTTCGGGAGTCGGTTACGCGCGAGGAAGGTATTAGCACTCTCGCGACGCCCAAAAATTGGTATGTCATAAACACATGTTGTCTTAATTTTCAAAAATACGAATTCAATGTAAAGTTTAGTTGTGATCCGATTAAAAAGACGAGAAATTTTAGTTTATTCCGGTTTTCGAGAAGGGTATATCGCTTTAACACGAGTCAATTGACGTTCACCCAACGTAGCGATGAACTCGATGACTTAATGTTAAATCGATATGTTGCCTTGATTATTGAAATTAATTAGCAAAACAAGAATACGATTTTCGAAATAATGCAAAGTAAAATAATATGAAATAAAAATCAATAAATGAAAGAGCTAGGGATATATTGAAACAAATAATCGAGGTGACAATAATATTAGAAAAGATGAAGGTATAATGTAATAATAGAATTGAACACGAAATTAAAATAATGAATGTATACACATAATAATAATATTAAGAATGCGTGTGTAAGATGAAATATATATTTAGCGATATTAAAAATCCATACAACATACATAGAACATATATAGTATATGCATACCTTAGAAATGATAAGAATAATAATAAACTATTTTGTACACTACACAAATACATACACACACATATATATATATATAGATATATAAACAATAGTATTAGGAATATACAATATAATATTAGAAACATGTATATAATAGTGTAAAAGAAAAATATGACAAATAAGATTAAAATATATATAATAATATATAAAATGTAGTGTTAAAATCTTATATACATAACGTATGTGCACAACACATATAAGATTAAAACATTTATATAATACATACATATACAACGAAAATACATATATAAAATAACATGAGAAATATACGTAGGAATTTAGTATACAAAACTAATAATTAAATAAAATCATATACATACACGAAATAATGCGTATAAAAATATAACCAACAATATAAGAATATGTACATGAAATGGTATAAGTATATATTATTAACATTAAAATACCTACGTAATATATAAAATATATGTAATATATAGTAGAGACGATCATAATGATATAATATATAATAAAAACTGTTCACATATTACATAAGTATGTACATAAATATATATATAATAATGGTACTAGAAATATACCTATAATAGCATAAAAGATAATATTAAAATATATATATGGGGCAATATGCAAACTATATACATAACATAATTATAAAATGCATGGCCTTAAACACACATATAACGTATGCATATATAATAACATAAACACAAACATTATAAAAATAAAATAAGATAACGATAATATTAAAATGAAGTAATCAAAAAAACTATATAAAGGTCAGTATGTACATAAAAATATATATGTATATATAAGTAAAGATAAACCATAGTAATAAAAATAATATAATAATAATAATAATATAAAAAGTGGATAAAATATAATGACATAAAAATAAAATAAGAATAAAGTAATAGGTAATAATAAATACAATAACATTAAAAATGAGAAAAGGTAAGAAAAAGGACTAAAATTAAAATAAAATCGAAGTTATGGGGCCAATTTAAAATAAAAACAAAGAAAAGAGACTTAATTATAATACGCGTGCAACTTGGAGGGTCAAAAGCGCAATAAACCCAGGTATTAAAACGCTGCGCAGCGTGGGGACCAGAATGAATTCGGGGCAAAACCATGGGGCCAAATTAAAAATAAAAAAAACCTTGATTGTAAACTCCCAGAAAAGCGGAAGGGCTAGAAGTGCAATTAGCCCTTCCAAAGAAAAACACGCGGATCCTCCCTGGTGCGGGTCGGGTCGACCCGACCCTGGGCCTAAACGGCGCCGTTTTAAGGGTTAAGGGGGGGACCAAAACGGTGCGTTTTGGTCCCCTATATAAGACAAAAAATTTTAAAAAAATCATTTGGGCATAGCAGAGAAGAAAAAAAAAAAGAGAAGGAGAAAGAGAGAGGGAGGAAGGAGGGGGAAAGGAGGAGTTCCTAGAAGGGGTGGTCACCGGACGGCCACCGGAGCCTCGCCCGGCCTTGGCGGCCACCACCGTGCAGTTCATGGTGGCGGAGAGGTAAAAACTCAATTTTTTATTTTTTATTTATTATATTTTATATTATATTTTCGTATATTTGTCGTATTTTTGATATATGTATTTGTGAGAAAATAAATAAAATGACAATAAATATAAAATCACCTTCTATTTTCGATTTGCGATTTTGTGTTTGGTCTGTTGATTTGGTGTTTTTTTTGTGTGTTGATATCTGTTTGGATGATATTCTGCTCTATCTATCGGCTTTTGTTTCTCTTTTGAAATATATATACGTATTGATAAAATCTAAAAAAGAACCCCTTATGTTGTTTCATTCACTTTTTATAGCCTGTTTTGTTACATACTTTGTTATTATTTTTGCTATTCTTGCTTCGCCTTGCTTGTCTGTTGTTTTTGCAGGTTCAGAGTCTGTTGTCATGCGTACGGGGTGTGGGCGTGGCGTACGAGGACTGTGGAGGTATGGGACTATTGTAGTGGGGTATGGGGTGTGGCAGACGTCGGTGGTGACAGAGGCAAGTGGGCGCCGAATGCCAGGAGGGCTAGGGTTTGGGATTAGGTATTTTTTGTTTCTGATTTTGTGTAATGGGCTGTTAGTTTAGTGGGCTGGTAGTTTAGGTTATTGGGCTTCGGGTATATGGGTTCAGGGATATTGGGTTCTGGTTGTAAATGGGGTTTGAATTTTGGGTTGGCTGATGTATTAGTTAGGCTTAATGGGTATTGGGCTGTTTAGGTTAGGGTAGGTTAGTTGGGTTTTGGGGTTTAATGGGTTAGTGATTTAATGGGTTTTGAAATTGGGTTGAGGGATTACAAAATTGTAAATGGGTTCTCTGTAATAGTAGTTAAAATTGGCCTGTACAGCTGCCCCTCTTTGCTCATTGTCGTGTAACGAGAATAGAGCAAATACACAAAGAAAGGCCAATTTTTCCCTGTCTTGCGAGTCTTGACTTCATTGGTGCTCTTCTTGTTCAGATAGTCTTCTTCTAGTCCACTGCATCTTGTACCTTTAGATTCAATCCACTACATCTTCTGACATATGCCTTGTAGCTTCAATCTACTCCAATGTGACTTCAAGGATATGAGATTTGTGTCTTCGATCTGCTTTATTGTAACTCCAGAGAAATAAAGTCTACAGCTTTGATCTGCCCTTCTATCGCTTCAGTGAGATAAGGTTTGGGTCTTCTCTTCTGCAACTTTAGAAAGGCAAGATTTGATACCCTCGATCATTTCCGCTGCGACCTCAGGGAGACAAGACTTGCAACTTTTGACCTGCTCCACTGCAGCTTCAGGGAGACCAAGTCTGGTGTCTTTCATCAGCTTCAATATTTATTCTTACTCGGCATGTGATCTTGAGCCCAACTCATTTCTCGCAATATGAATTGACTCTTTAAAAATAGACATTAAAAACAAAAACTGAAAATATCTCAGCATGTGAACAAAGGCTCAACTCACTTCTCGCAATATGAGTTGATTTTTGAAAACAGATTTTGAAAATACCTCGGCATGTGACCCGAGGCTCAACTCACCTCTCGCAATATGAGTTGAAATTAAAACACAAAAATTGAAAATACCTCAGCGTGCTCCGAGGCTCAACTCACCTCTAGCGATATGAGTTGATTTTGAAAAACCAAAATTAAAAGGCTTAACTCACCTCTCGCGATATGAGTCAACTTTCTAAACATAAACTAAAAATACCTCAGCGTGCCCCGAGGCTTGACTCACCTCTCGCAATATGAGTTGATTTTGGAACATAAATTGAAATTACCTCAACGTGTCTTGAGGCTCAACTCACCTCTTGCAATATGAGCTGATTTTTGAAACAACAGGAATTAAAAATACCTCAGCGTGACCTGAGGCTTGACTCACCTCTCGCAATATGAGTCAATTTTTTTGAAACATAAACTAAAAATACCTCAACGTGTGACCTGAGGCTCAACTCATTTCTCGCAATATGAGTTGATTTTTGAAAACATGAATTAAAGATACCTCAGAGTACCCAAAACATATCATCTGGTGGAACTCATGTGTCTTTTCCTTTGATTCAATACAACTATCATCACGTCCTTTGCTCTATTGGATTAACTGTATATACCATGCATGATGTTATCATGATATGCACATGTTTGTCTTAAATGCCTTTATGCCTACATGATTATGCAGTGCTCCTTAAGCATGTTTGTCGTATGTCTTTTTTCGTCACGATTCTTGTGATGGTCCGCATTCATTACTTCAGCTCTTGACTTTCTCTTTACGCCATGTACCCGTCTTCAAGCTTCACGAGTAATCGACGTTTCTCAGATAACACTCTTTTTTTCCTGGTTGAATTTTGTCCTTGCTTTAAGGCTCTTGTACTTATCAAATTTTCATCTAGGTAATGCTTAACATTTCTTTTGTTTAGAGTATGTCATTTCACTATTTATCATTAAATAAACACATAATGAGATGCATGAAAATGGTCAGGTAGGGACTAAAAGGATATCTTATATTCCTTTATTTCAAATGTGGCAAACAAAGAAAGTTAACCAATGATAGTACAAATGTTCAAAGAAGAGATCGTATTCAACGGATACAAATGCTTTAGATATTCAACACATGAACTTTTCCACGTTCCTCAATCAAGAATCTTTTCGAGCATGGCTTCTTGCGTAGAAAATTTCGAGCTTTCAGAAATGCTTCAAATACAGTAACCTCACTGTTCGACCCATTGTTCAAAATGCCACGCTCTTTAAGCCAGGTTTACCTCATTAGGACGCCCTCTCGGGTTTTCATCCTAATCTTTTGTGCTAATCAAGACGCCCTTTGCGGGTTTTCGCCCTGATCCCCTTTTTTTTTTTTTAAAGATGTCCTTTTTCGGATTTTCATCTTGATTTTCTCTTTCAAGCATAATATTTCTTCACCGCATCTGAATTCACCGGATTCGGTAACTCCTTCCCATCCATCTCGGTAAGGATCAAAGCTCCTCCTGAGAATGCCTTCTTTACAACGTACGGTCCTTCCCAGTTTGGTGCCCATTTCCCTCGCAGATCTTTTTGTATTGGGAGAATTTTTCTCAGCACGAGTTCTCCTTCATGGAATTCTCTTGGTCGTACCTTCTTGTCATGGGCTGCGACCATTCTTTTTTGGTACATCTGCCCGTGACAAATTACCTTAAGATGCTTTTCTTCAATGAGGTTCAGCTGATCATATCGAGCTTGTACCCATTCTGCTTCTTCTAACTTTGATTCCATTAATACTCGCAGAGAGGGGATCTCAACCTCGATAGGTAGCACAGCTTCCATTCCATAGACTAGAGAGAAAGGAGTTGCTCCCGTAGATGTTCGCACAGATGTGCAATATGCAAACAAAGCAAATGGAAGTTTCTCGTGCCAATCTTTATATGTCTCAGTCATTTTCCCAATGATCCTCTTAATGTTCTTGTTAGCTGCTTCAACAGCCCCGTTCATCTTTGGGCGATAGGGCGAGGAATTATGATGCTTTATTTGGAACTGCTCGCACACTTCTTTCATCATCTTATTGTTCAGATTCGTGGCATTATCTGAAATGATTCTTTCAGGCAAACCATACCGGCAAATTATTTCCTTTTTCAAAAACTTGCAAACTGCAGTCCTCGTCACATTGGCAAACGAAGCAGCTTCTATCCATTTTGTGAAGTAATCGATAACCACAAAAATGAATCGATGTCCATTTGATGCTTTTGGAGAAATTGACCCTATAACATCCATGCCCCACATAGAAAAAGGCCACGGAGAAGTCATGACATGAAGGGGCGAAGGGGCTACATGAATTTTGTCGCCGTAGATTTGACATTTGTGGCATTTTCTTACAAAATTGATGCAGTCACTTTCCATCGTCAACCAATAATAACCGAGTCTTGTAATCTTTCTGGCCATATTGAAACCATTGGCATGTGTTCCGAAAATTCCCTCATGGACTTCCTCAAGTATTTTCCTAGCTTCAACATCATCCACACATCTCAAGAGCAACTGATCTTTCCCTCTCTTGTATAGGATATCCCCATCAAGAACAAATCCCGTTGCCATTCTTCTGATTGTTCTTTTGTCGTTCTCATTTGCTTGTTCGGGATATCTTTGATTCTTGATATATTCTAAGATATCATGGAACCATAGACATCCGTTTGCTTCTTTTTCAATGCTACAACAGTGTGCAGGGACCTCGTATATGCTCATTTTGAGGGGCATTATTTCTGCTTCTTTACTTGCTTTGAACATTGAAGCCAAGGTGGCCAGGGCATCAGCCAATTGGTTTTCTTCTCGCGGGAAGTAATGAAAAGTTATTTCTTTGAATTATTTGATTAATTCAGCCACTAAATCACTGTACTTAATCAATTTTGGGTCCCTCACTTCCCACTCTCCACGGATTTGGTAAACCACTAGTAGTGAGTCCCCGTACACCTCTAAGATTTCGATGTTTCGTTCAATAACGCACGAAGTCCCATGATCTGAGCCTCATATTCTCGCTATGTTATTGGTACAGAAGAAATTCAGTCTTGCAGTGAACGGATAATGATTCCCGTCTGGTGATACTAGGATTGCTCCAATTCCATGCCCTAAAGCATTTGACGCACCATCAAAGCACATCTTCCATGACTTCTCTTTTGATGACTCGGATTTTATTTTTGTGATGTACATTAAGTATTCGTCTGGGAAATCGAATCTTAAAGGCTCATATTCCTCTGTCGTTCGAGTTGCTAAGAAATCAGCTATTGCGCTCCCTTTTATCGACTTCTGACTTACATAGGCAATGTCATATTCTGAAAGGAGGATCTGCCATCGTGCCATTCTTCCTGATAGTGCCGACGATTCTATCATGTATTTTATTGGGTCCAGCTTTGAAATTAGCCATGTCGTGTGATACAACATATATTGTCTGAGTCTTCGAGCTACCCAAACCAGAGTGCAACAATATTTCTCAATGGACGAATATTTTGCCTCATATTCAGTGAACTTTTTTCTGAAATAGTAGATCATTTTTTCTTTCTTTCCTGACTCGTCGTGTTGCCCCAGTACGCAACCCATTGAACTTTCGAACACAGTCAAATACAATATCAATGGTCTTTCAGAAGTTGGCGGTACCAGCACTGGAGGACTGGACAAATATTGTTTTATCTTATCAAGGGTCACCTGCCATTCCTCGTTCCATTCTCCCGTGTTATGTTTTCGAAGAAGCCGAAAGATTGGGTCGCATTGGTTGGTAAGTTGAGCGATAAATCGGGTGATGTAGTTTAATCTCCCTAAAAATCTTCTAACTTCCTTTTGCGTGCGCGGAGGTGGTAATTCTTGGATGGCTTTTATTTTATCTGGATCAACTTCGATACCTCTTTCACTGACAATGAAGCCTAGCAACTTTCTCGAGGTAGCCCCAAATGTACATTTGGCTGGATTAAGCTTTAGCTGAAACTTTCTCAGCTTTTCGAACAACTTCTTGAGGTGCACTACATGCTCTTCTTCCCCTCGGGATTTAGCAATCATGTCGTCGACGTAGACCTCTATTTCTTTATGCATCATGTCATGGAATAACGTTACCATAGCCATTTGATATGTTGCCCCAGCATTCTTTAACCCGAATGGCATCACCTTGTAGCAGAACGTTCCCCACATTGTTATGAAGGTAGTTTTCTCCACATCCTCAGGGGCCATCTTGATCTGATTATACCCGAGAATCCATCCATGAAAGAAAACAATGAATGTTTTACTGTGTTGTCCACCAACGTGTCAATATGTGGCAAGGGAAAATTATCTTTTGGGTTTGCTCGATTCAGGTCACGGTAATCCACGCACATTCGTACTTTGCCATTTTTCTTTGGTACCGGGACTATGTTAGCCACCCATTCTGGATATTTGGAGGCTTGTAGGAAGCCAGCGTCAAATTGCTTATTGACTTCCTCTTTTATTTTCAACAGCATTTCGGGCCTCATCCGTCTTAATTTTTGCTGGATGGGCTTGCATTCTGGCTTTAATGGGAGCTTATGGACCACTAAATCTTCATCTAGCCCTAGCATGTCTGGTATGACCATGCGAAAACATCTTTGAATTCATGAGTAAAGTGATCAAACTATGCGGTACTTTTCAAATAGAAGTCCCAATCTTTACTTCTTGTTTCCTCTCTTGATGCCCAAATTTATTGTTTCCAGATTCTTCATGAGGCAGAATCTGTTTATCCTATTGTTCCACCATTCTTAACAATTTAGGAGACGAGACATAATCTTCAGCATTTTCTTCAGCTTCAAATTCTCCTAAGCAAACAGCCTTCTCAAAATCAATTTCAAGATTCGTAACGGGCTTATTCATGTCGTCAATATCTGAGCACCTGAAAGTTGGATGGAAAAGGAAGCTATAGGGGGACATCCAAATATTGGAAACAACAAACAAAATATTATGTCATGGCAATGAGGCAAATGTAAGGATAGGCTATGACATGAGAAAATGATTATGAAATTAGTGATAATGCGAAAAATCGTGACAAAATGCATCTTCATTGATATTCATTTAAATGATAAAGAGCGAATGCAAGCTCTTACAAAAGAATTCTATTATATCTAAGGACACAATAGAAGGTTAATGTTTAGCATTACTCTGAAGACTTATAAACTACAAGAAGCTCCTCAGCAGACCAATTGTTCAACATGAAACCAGGAGGGCAAGGGCATATCCTCGAGACATTCTTACTTGCACCAGCCTCTTTGTCAATGACATTTATACTGACATTCTGAAAACCCCTTTCAATTAACCCCAGCATGTTTCGTGGATCATCTTGTCCAGGTACATCATTCCATGAGATGTAAATGTTTTTGACAAAGGAGGGTACTCTATTGGTTCCCATTCTGGTTCTCGGCCCAAAGTTCTTGCAATTCTTCTCTCTTGATCCTTCTTCCACTGTCTTCTTCTTTGACGCATGTCAGGTTGGAACCCCAAACCGTATCGGGCCTTGTGGTGCACTGGCTTTAAAGCCCTAACTATTCCCTACAAATGTCTCCCTAAACCTCTTCTCGCACGAGCTCCCCTTCCCACAGTCAACTTGACACACATTCTGGTATTTCTCGATAGTTTTGGCATAGAAATTCTGTTTCCCTCAGCGACGAAAGTGGCATTGATGAATTCAAGGGATCGAAAAGAACATTCCACTGCGTCCTTGCTTACTTCCAAGTATGGCGCATCAGCAGAGATAGATGCGACGATGTCTTCTTCGCCCTCGACTGTGACCAAACAGCCATCCATGATAAATTTCAACTTTTGATGGAGGGATGATGGGACCGCTCAGCAGAATGGATCCAAGGTCTTCCCAAAAGGCGCTTATAAGAGGGTGTAATGTCCATGACTTGGAATTCGACCTCATAGATGTAAGGCCCACTTCCAAAGGATTTCGATCTTTCCCATGACTTGGCGCCTCGTCCGTCGAATGCCCTTACCATGGAATGACAGGCTTTAAGTAGGACAAATCCATCCAGATTCGGAAAACGTAGCCAATGGCATAACATTTAACGTGACCCATTATCGATGAGTACGTTCGGTATTATGTAGCCCTTGCAGCGGGTCGTGATATGCAGCGCTTTCACCGAGCCTCTTCCATTTAGCGGTATCTCATCATCACTAAAAGAGATGAAGTTATCTGCATTCAGATTGTTTACCCACCTATCAAGCTTTTCGACAGATATGTTGTTGGCCACGTAAGCTTGATTTAACACCTTCAATAAAGCATTCCGGTGTGGCTCTGAATTTAACAAGAGAGATAGGCGAGATTCGTCTTGGTCGCTTGCTCAATTGTTCCACCACACTATACTCATTTGTGCTTAATAAATTTCAAGAATTCTTGAGCTTCTTCCTCATTCACGTGCTTTTTAGTTTCTTGCACGGTGGAATTTCTTGCTCGACTTGACTTCGTGCATCATTGCTTTTCCTTTTTGCTTCGAGTCGCTACTTTTCTTTACCGGTTCAACTTCTTTAGAATAGCATCGCCCACTTCGAGTAAAATGACCTACCTCCCCAACATCTTCAGTTATGGCTTTGGACTTTTCAACTACCTGTGTAACGATATTAACATCATATCTCCACGGTACTTTTTTGTTGTCCTTATACGGGAAAGGAGACGGTACTTCAATTACCATCTGTGGTTTCAATGGCTCTCTCATCGCGTCGTAATAAATTACCAACGGTCGATCAGCACTATAAGGGGGCCCTGATGATTGGCTATCAGAGACACACACTTCTCTTTCGTTGGCATCTTCCCTCTTGTTAAGGACCTTGATCTCCTTATTATCCATCCGGTCTTGAAGTAACCTTTTAAAGTCCTCACATGACTGAATGTCATGTCCAACAATCCATGAAAATTGCAAAAACTTTGACCTTCTTCTCCAAAAATTCTATCGAGTGACAGAGCAATCCTTTCTTAACCAATACCTCCAGATTTTCGTAGAAGCGTCCTTATTTCAAAGAACACATCTTGACCTTCCATTCATCCTCTTTCCCCTTGTGCTCACATTCCCTTGGTATGGTTAGGGAGCGGGTTCCCGTGGCGTTACTGGCACTATCGAATCGTAGGATACCCTCGTCAATAAGTCTTTGAACTCTCCTTTTGAAAGCGAGATAGTTCTCAGTAGAGTGCCCCTGGTTCCCTGCGTGGTATGCACAACTAGCGTTTGGATCGTACCACTTTGGGTATGGAGGTTTAAGGGGTGCCATGTAATGGGGAGAAATTAGTTGTTTTTCCAAAAGTTTTGGGTACAATTCCCCATACGACACGGGGATGGGGTAAATTATGATCTCTCGAGGTTATGGCTTCTTTGGTCTTGGTTCGTTTAAGGGTGGCTTTGGGCGGTACCGTGTTTTGTGGGAAAGTGGTGACGGGTCTTTGGTTGTTCGTGGCGTTCTGAGGGTAGGATGGATGTGGTGCTTGGTAGTAAGGGGTTTGAGGGGGATAATAGAAATTCAGTGGTGGATAATTTCGAGGTCGGGGTTGGTTAGGATACGAATTGGGAATGTAACGACTCCCAGTTCCCACCATGTGGGCTTCAGGCTCTTTCTTCCTTACGGGTGTTGCTTTTCTTGAGCCTTCTGATCCTTCCATTCTACCGCTCTTGACGGCATTCTCTATGAGTTCACCGGATATTACAATATCTGCAAAATCCTTCGTAGCACTTCCCACTAATTTGTCATAAAACGGTGCCTTTAAAGTATTGATAAAGAGAACGGTTATCTCCGTTTTTGTTAGTGGGGGTTCCACTTGAGCTGAGACGTCTCTCCATCTCTGCGCATACTGTCTAAAAGTCTCTGATGGCTTTTTCTCCATCATTTGCAAGGTCATACTGATGCGGCACCATATCGATACATGCTTGTCTTGATCGCAAAATCTCGACGCCAAGTCCTTCTAGGATCGAATCTTTTCTCTACTAAGTTGATTGTACCACCGAAGAGCTGACCCTGTTAGACTATCTTGAAAGCAATGTATAAGTAGTTTATCCTCGTTCACATAACCGGTCATTTTTCGACAGAACATAATGAGATGTGCTTTTGGGCACCTTGTCCCATCATACTTCTCAAAATCAGGTACTTTGAACTTCGAGGGCAAAATTAGATCAGGTACCAAACTGAGTTCCTTGGCACCTAGTGCGGAGAAGACTTCAATGCCTTCTATTGCTTTGAGTCTTTCCTCTAGACTCCTATATTTTGCGTCATGGTTATCCAATTTCAACTTGGCTACCTCTGCTGGGTCATCCAGATTTGGAACTAGTGGATCAGCAGGACTAGCCCTTGGGTTCGACGCGAATATTCCTTGCCCCAAATTAGTGGGTGGAGCAGGTGGCATAGGTCGATGTTCCAAGCCAGTGGGTTCCCTTTGAGTATACCCTCTTTGTGTTGTATATGCGGGCGATGGAGTGAATCTCGGGGGATAGAGTGGATCCTGATCGTGGTGAATTCTTGACTGAGGTTCCATAACATCAGGGTTCTGCATTTTTCCTTTGACCAAAGTTGTCATCATCTCCATCATTTTAGCCATCTGATCTCTTTGCTCGAGTGATTCCTCTCGAGATCTCACCATTAGGTCTCTCGTCTCTTGTTGCGATTTGGCCAGTTGCTCTTGTAATTCCTTTTGAGCCCTTTCCATCCTTTCAATTCTCTCATTGAATTCAGCTTCCATTACTCTAGCTTGTCGACGCGTTTTATAGGAATAGCGCGGTTCCAGATTTGAAATCTTGCAACTACAGATTATATGGTTCTTTAGTTTCGGTGGATGATTATAGTGATGTGTACATGCGATGAATGAATGACTGAGTATATGCACGGATGAATGTCTAAAGAATAAATGATGCATAAATGTTAGTTATGAGTAAACATGCAAGAATTTGGTGTTGATTTCAAGATAGCGTCATATTTAGGCATTTCATTTATCAACATAGTCTATTACACAAAGTTTCCATTTTTCCAACGGTTACACAAATTTCCTAGCCACATTGCCTTGTTTCTTCACTTGCTCTAAAAACTCTGATATGCTCGATCTTTGGCTCGGAGGGAATTGGCAATTGAGAACTTCGGCTTCATCTGATAATTGAACAACTTGCATAGCCGCTTTGCGAATTTCATTGATCAAGAAGTCGAGTTGCATTTCTTTTTCTCTGAGAGTTCCTTCATACGCGTGAATGTCCCTATCGTCTTGCTCACACTTTTCTTCTAGAGCCTTGAGAGGTTATCTAATTCTTTGTTGCGAGATTGCGGCATATTTTCTAGATCTCGTGTTTTCCTTTTTAATTCTTGATGTTCGACCGACTATTAACAAATTCTGCGATCACTATTTCATACTCGGCGTTCTTCCTTCTTAACTCTATCACGGTAGCATGACCTTTTCCTCCTCTTTCTTTGCTTTTCCTTCCAAAACTCCATTCCTCCCTTGATATTGCTAATTTCTTCCTTCCATTCTCATTGTCGACTTGCCCAACCCGCTATTCTTTATAGTGTTTCTTAATTTCTTGTTTTCCAAATGAAGGTCCCTTAAGTCGTTTCTCACAATCTCGGCTTCTCTTTGTACTTTTTCAGTTCTGGACCTTTCAACTTGAACTTCAATTTCAGTTGATAGTTTTCTTCTTGAAGGGCACTAAGGTCCTGAGACATCTTGGCCTTTTCTCGTTCGAATTCTTGTCTTGCCATTTCTAGCTCAGACGGCGTTTCCTCCGAGAAAGGATTCTGGATGGTGTAGTTTGTTGACGAGATTTGCTGACTATTTACCCGTTGCTTCCTCCATATGTCGTAGTTTGGGGTAAGGGTATCAGCATACAAGGCTAATTCCATGGTATGAATTTCCTTCCAAGACTTTGCAGTGTCTCGGACTCTCTTCATATATCCTTCACCGCGAAAGCGAACTTCGGTATGCTAATCCTCCGATTATGGGTAGGAATTGTCGCGAAGAAAATTACCTTTGGACTAATAGCGGAGCATATCCAACTCCTCCCCATAACCCGAGTAAAGGTACCCAATCTTGGCTTCCACATTTGTATAGCAGAACTAAAGGACGGATCCAGGGTGCTCTCCATGTTATATCCTCGGTGCGAAGATTCTGAAAAACTGATACCCAATGTTGCTCGGTGACTTCTTTCGGCCATTATTTCTTGAGGTAAGCTTCTAGCGGGGAGAATGTTTTAGAAAACATATGGAACGGAGTGCGCTCTACCTTCCAGAAGTGACTCAAAATCCAAACATTGAGCAACTGAGCACATCCACTAAATCGTCCCTTTCCAACCCTTCGACAAGTACTCAGGGACCTGAAGGTCTCGGCTAGGATAGTCGGGACAGGGTTGACTCCTTGTTTTAACCTTTCGAAGAAATCAACTACTGCAACTTCGAGATGTCCGAGAACTTTTGGGAAAATGACCAAACCATAAATGGCCAAAGCGAATAGATTTACCCTTTTCAGCATGTCAGGATGGTTCAGAGCCAAATCTCGTAAGGAGGACCATGGAATGCAAATGGTTTCATTCTTTTTCTTTATCTGTTTTTCAGCCCATGCATCAGTCATGTCTGTCAGTCTCACTAAATTTTTCATGAAGGTCATCGGCTTAGGCTCCTTCACATATATTTTGCCGAATTGTACATTGTTGATGCGGAGTAAAGCAGCATACTCTTCTATGGTTGGAGTCATGTCTTCTTGATTGAAGGTGAAACACTGATAAGCTGGGTCCCAGAACCGAACCATGGCTTGAATCAACTGCTTGTCTACAAGGATGGTGATCAGGTGAGCTATATCTCTATACCTTTTAGTGAAAATATCTCTAGTGTCTGAATCCCACTGATTCCAAATTCGAACCAAATCCTCAAGGTTATTTTGGCGAACATTTACAGTTATATGTTCGGGCAAATTGGCAACACACCCTTCCACTAGACTATCCCCCTTTTCTCTCTGAGTTTTTAGAGACCAGTCCCGAACCACGGCATTCTTTTCGGTTATTTGTGTAATTGACTCCTCCATCAGAAACCCGTTTTTTGGCAACCAACCTTTAATCAACACCTTCCTAATATGATGCCTATGATGCATGATGAAAATAAAAATAAAAACAAACAAACTTGGTTAGTAAACACAACAAATATAATTTGAAAAACAAATTAAACTACCCAATCCAATTATTTTGCATAAGCAATTGTAAATGAAAGGCAAAAGGCATTTTCCCGTGTACTTATTTTGGTGACTATAAGCGGACAGAGGTTCGGCATGGCTCTAATTGGATAGCTCGTATGGTTCGTTATATGCGTCTCGGTTCTAGGCAATTACTCGAATTGCTCGTACTATCATCCGCTAAGATCAAAGACGAAGCCTCGGTCATAACCTATCACAGCTCACGAGTTCAATTCGAGGGATTACATTTACTTATGCCTATGCGGAGGGACAAGTTAACTCACGAAAGCATAAGTCATATGTAACGTGAAAGTATTCACTAGCCTGTGCGGAGGGACGAGTTAACTCACGAAGGCGTAGCGTTTACTTTCACTTAAACGGACGGAGCCCGGGTAGAGAACTCATGTTATGCGAAAATGCAAGTGCACGGTGTGTGGGGAAAAACTCATAAACCTTTACGTTTTACTTAAAGAAATTAAACCAAAATTAAAGCCATAAAAATTGAAAACTGAAAAACAACCAAATAACAAGTTAGAAAAAATATTTATGACACGATACAAACGCATGAATTTTGAAAACGAGATTTTTGGATCATGACCAAATATTTACTTTGAACAAAGAAATTTGAAAATTTTGACAAAACGTGTTTAATTCGACTCGACTCGCAAGTTTTGTCCCCAGTGGAGTCGCCAGCTATAGCGACGTAAAAATTTTGTGGATTCGGGTCGCTAAATTGTGGCGATTTATTAGGAAATTGGAAATTGAAATTTGGTTTTAAAATAAAGAGGGAGTCGCCACCGATCCTTTTTCCTAGGTGTGATCGGACACCTATTAGATTCATTTTTTAAAACAAAAGAAAGGCTGAATTTAGGTCTACGTTAAAAGCGGAGGAAAATTAGGGTTCGGAGTCGATTCTGCATGAGGAAGGTATTAGCACCTCGCGACGCCCAAAAATTGGTATCTCATAAACACATGTTGTCTTAATTTTCAAAAATACGAATTCAATGTAAAGTTTAGTTGTGATCCGATTAAAAAGACGAGAAATTTTAGTTTATTCCAGTTTTCGAGAAGGGTATATCGTTTTAACACGAGTCAATTGACGTTCACCCAACGTAACGATGAACTCGATGACTTAATGTTAAATCGATATGTTGCCTTAATTATTGAAATTAATTAGCAAAACAAGAATACGATTTTCGAAATAATGCAAAGTAAAATAATATGAAATAAAAATCAATAAATGAAAGAGCTAGGGATATATTGAAACAAATAATCGAGGTGACAATAATATTAGAAAAGATGAAGGTATAATGTAATAATAGAATTGAACACGAAATTAAAATAATGAATGTATACACATAATAATAATATTAAGAATGCGTGTGTAAGATGAAATATTTATTTAGCGATATTAAAATCCATACAACATACATAGAACATATATAGTATATGCATACCTTAGAAATGATAAGAATAATAATAAACTATTTTGTACACTACACAAATACATACACACACATATATATATATATAGATATATAAACAATAGTATTAGGAATATACAATATAATATTAGAAACATGTATATAATAGTGTAAAAGAAAAATATGACAAATAAGATTAAAATATATATAATAATATATAAAATGTAGTGTTAAAATCTTATATACATAACGTATGTGCACAACACATATAAGATTAAAACATTTATATAATACATACATATACAACGAAAATACATATATAAAATAACATGAGAAATATACATTAGGAATTTAGTATCTGAAACTAACAATTAAATAAAATCATATACATACACGAAATAATGCGTATAAAAATATAACCAACAATATAAGAATATGTACATGAAATGGTATAAGTATATATTATTAACATTAAAATACCTACGTAATATATAAAATATACGTAATATATAGTAGAAACGATCATAATGATATAATATATAATAAAAACTGTTCACATATTACATAAGTATGTACATAAATATATATATAATAATGGTACTAGAAATATACCTATAATAGCATAAAAGATAATATTAAAATATATATATGGGGCAATAAGCAAACTATATACATAACATAATTATAAAATGCATGGCCTTAAACACACATATAACGTATGCATATATAATAACATAAACACAAACATTATAAAAATAAAATAAGATAACGATAATATTAAAATGAAGTAATCAAAAAAACTATATAAAGGTCAGTATGTACATAAAAATATATATGTATATATAAGTAAAGATAAACCATAGTAATAAAAGAATATAATAATAATAATAATAATAATATAAAAGTTGATAAAATATAATGACATAAAAATAAAATAAGAATAAAGTAATAGGTAATAATAAATACAATAACATTAAAAATGAGAAAAGGTAAGAAAAGGACTAAAATTAAAATAAAATCAAGTTATGGGGCCAATTTAAAATAAAAACAAAGAAAAGGGACTTAATTATAATACGCGTGCAACTTGGAGGTCAAAAGCGCAATAAACCTGTGTATTAAAAACGCTGCTGGCGTGGGGACGAGAATGAATTGGGCAAAACCATGGAGGCCAAATTAAAAATAAAAAACCTTGATTGTAAA
The DNA here is from genome assembly GCF_025698485.1 of Gossypium arboreum. Lineage (NCBI taxonomy): Eukaryota > Viridiplantae > Streptophyta > Magnoliopsida > Malvales > Malvaceae > Gossypium > Gossypium arboreum. The sequence continues at coordinate 134,352,436 of NC_069077.1, forward strand.
CTCCCGAAAAGCGGAAGGGCTAGAAGTGCAATTAGCCCTTCCAAAGAAAAACACGCAGATCCTCCCTAGTGCGAGTCGGGTCGACCCGACCACAGGCCTAAACGGCGCCGTTTTAAGGGTTAAGGGGGGGACCAAAACGGTGCGTTTTGGTCCCCTATATAAGACAAAATATTTTTAAAAAAAATCATTTGGGCATAGCAGAGAAGAAAAATAAGAAAGAGAAGGGAGAAAAGAGAGAAGGGAAGAAGGAGAGGGGAAAGGAGGAGTTCGGCAGGGGCCATCACCGGACGGCCACGAGCCTCATGGCTGGTTGCAAACCACCGTCTGATTCACGGTGGCGAGAGGTAAAAACTCAATTTTTTATTTTTTATTTCTTATATTTTTATATTATATTTTCGTATATTTGTCGTATTTTTGATATATGTATTTGTGAGAAAATAAATAAAATGACAATAAATATAAAATCACCTTCTATTTTCGATTTGCGATTTTGTGTTTGGTGCTGTTGATTTGGTGTTTTTTTGTGTGTTGATATCTGTTTGGATGATATTCTGCTTTCTGTCTCATGGCGTTTGTTTCTCTTTTGAAATATATGTCTGTATTGATAAAAATCTAAAAAAAAGAACCCCCTTACAGTGTTTCATTCGGCTTTTTATAGCCTGTTTTGTTACATACTTTGTTATTATTTTTTGCTATTCTTGCTTCTGCCTTGCTTGTCTGTTGTTTTTGCAGGTACAGAGTCTGTTGTCATGCGTACGGGGTGTGGGCGTGGCGTACGAGGACTGTGGAGGTATGGGACTGTTGTAGTGGGGGTATGGGGTGTGGCAGACGTCGGTGGTGACAGAGGCAAGTGGGCGCCGAATGCCAGGAGGGCTAGGGTTTGGGATTAGGTATTTTTTGTTTCTGATTTTGTGTAATGGGCTGTTAGTTTAGTGGGCTGGTAGTTTAGGTTATTGGGCTTCGGGTATATGGGTTCAGGGATATTGGGTTCTGGTTGTAAATGGGGTTTGAATTTTGGGTTGGCTGATGTATTAGTTAGGCTTAATGGGTATTAAATTTGTTTAGGTTAGGGTAGGTTAGTTGGGTTTTGGGGTTTAATGGGTTAGTGGTTTAATGGGTTTTGAAATTGGGTTGAGGGATTACAAAATTGTAAATGGGTTCTCTGTAATAGTAGTTAAAATTGGCCTTTACAGGGAGGAATTATTTTTTTTTAGTCCTCCTTTGTTTTGCGCGCATCCAAATTAATCCCTTTCCCTTTATTTCTTTTTAAATTGGCCCCAAAACTTCATTTTTGTTTCGAATTTAGTCCTTTTTCCAAATTTATTTTTTTATATTATTTTTACCATTTTTATTTTAATATTATTTATTATTATATTTACTATTATCGTTATTATCATTATTATTAGTATATTTTACTATTATTAGAATTATTTTTAGTTTCAATTAATACTTATATATATATTTTATGTATATATTTATAGTTGTTTTTTATATTATTATTATTCCTAATATATATATTATGTATATATATTTAAATACTATATTATACACATATTTTTAACATCACGTTATATACATATTATTATTGTATCTATTTACCCTATTATATTTGTTATTAATATTAGTATATGTTTTATTATATATGCATATATCTTTAATATATATATGTATATATTTATGTAGTATTATTGATAGTTGTTTTTAACATTATTATTATTTCTAATATGTATATATTATGTAAATATTTTAATACTATATTATGTATACATTTTTATATATATTACGTATATATATCTTTTAATATTATATTTTATATATATCATGTATATTTTTAATACTATATATATATATATATATATATATATATATATATATATTTTACATATTATTTTATTCATATATTTTTAATAACTATATTATGTATATATTGTTAATACTATGTATATACTTTTTAATACTATTATTATTTTATATTTTAATATATACATATGTATATAGGTAACATTATTAGTATTTTTAATATCATGTTTCCATCACTTTACTAACTATTATTAGATGTATATATATATATTCATTGTTTTTATTTTGTGTTTAATACTATTATTACGTTTAATATCGCATGCGTTGTTATTGTTTTTAATACCATTGTCGTATTTATTATTTGCTTGATGTATTTCTAACTCTTTTATTTTTGTTCTTACCCATTCGTATCAGTTTATTTTTCTTATTATATTATTAGCATATCATTATTTTTATTATTATTTTCTTTTTATTGTAAATATTGTTTTTATTTTTATCCTAATGCTCTTATATTATATGTTAATATTTTTCATTCATTATATCATTGTTTGCACTGTTTATTTATTTATGAATTTTTATTTTAAGAAATATTTTATTCATTTTTTATTAATTTCAATAAATAAGGCAACGTGCCGATTTAACATTAAGTCGTTGATTTCATCGCTATATTGGGTGAATACCATCGGCTCGTGTTAAAAACGGAACGTCCTTCTCAAAAGAAATCGAAATTATAAAAATTCTCGTGTTTTGCTCGAATAATGATTAAATGTTACATTGAACTCGCATTTTCGAAAATTAAGACAACACATGTTTAACAATATACCAATTTTGGGCGTCGCGAGGGTGCTAATACCTTCCTCGTGCGTAACCGACTCCCGAACCCTTTTTTTCTCTGGATTTTCGCGTAGACCTAAACTTGACCTTCTTTTTGTTTAAAAATAAATTTTCTTTTAAAAAAATAGGATTTATTAGGTGTCCGATCACACCTAGGAAAGAGGATCGGTGGCGACTCCCTTTTTAAATAAAATCAAAAGTCGGTTTTCAAATTTTCAATAAATCGCCTCAATTAGTGACCAAAGCAAAAATTTTTTGTCGCTACAATAATAATCATATCATTAAATCATATAACTTTATTTTATTTTATTTTATTTTATTTTATTACTAGACCAAGTCAAATATAAATTTGTCATTCTCAATATATTCATACAATTCAATTTAGCTAATCAACAATTGAAATCATATACATTCATGTTAAGCCATTATCCATCTCATGAACCATTGGTTCATGCTTTCCATTCTCATACTCACAGTCAAATCATATTTTTTTTAATTCACATTCCATTTTCACATTTCTTTCAATGGCTCAACCAATTTATTTTATTCAGTTTAACTTTTCCTTTAATTACCCCTATTAACAAACTCGGACTTTGGCGGATACACAGATCCAACCAAACACATCAGTTTGGCACGCAGTGCCTCATCGGATAGTTTGAAGCAAAATTGACACCCAGTGTCTCATCGGTAGAGCCAAAGTAAAGTGGTACCCAGTACCTCATCGAATCTATCCGAAGTAAAATAGTGACACCATCGACTCGAGGTCAAAGTATCCTTGAACACTTCCAATCCTATGGCATGCCAACTATATCCGACTCAACCTGACTAGTTAATAGGGTTTCCGAATCACATATAAATCTCAATTCAGTCACAATTTCTCACATTTTCAATTCAATCATTTTCCACTTTTCAATCAATTTTCAATTCACATATTCATAATTCAATATACTTTCTTAATTCAATATGCATTTCAATTATTCACATATAATCACAATCCAATTTTATTTCATACAATTCAATACTAATACTTCTCTCATATTTACTTATTAAATATAAATATCAAAATAAACATTAAATACTGAATAACTTGAATTATAGTAATACAAACCCGAATTTATTCGTTTACTCCTCAACAACTTTTTCCTTTCCTTTCGATGCCGATGCCTCGGGTTCCTTATTAACTTTTAAAGCTTAAAGCTTCAAATCCCTAGTTTTTCCTTTTCTTTTTTTCTTTCCCTTTTCTTCCTTTCTTTCCTGTTTGTTATTTTGTTCTTCTTTTCTATCTTTGTTTCTTATTTCTTTTATGCTTTGTTATTTTATTAACATAATATAATATTAATATCATATTAAAATATCTTTTACTTTAATATTAAGTAAATTAATAATTATATAACAAGTGTACATATTTATATTTATTATAAATGTATGGTCTCATCACCATACACTTGTCATTATTTAATTTATTTATCACATAAAAATCTTATAATATAATTATTTAATTAATAAATATCTTTTAACTTAATAATAATAAGTAATAAATATCTATTTACTTAAATAAAAAGTAATTAAATATTTATGTTACAATTGTATACATATTATTATTACATTTGTATATTGTTATCATCATCCACTTGTCAAAATCATATTTTATTTATCATATAAAAATCTAATTATTTTAAATTGATTTAATAAAATTTTATAACTAAATTAAATATTTATATAATCATTGTTTGAGTAAAAATCTTAGATTTTTACTCTATTTTGTCCTCATCTTTCCAAATAGGCTTAATTGCCTATTGCGTCCTTGTTATTTCCTTTTAATCTATAGTTAGACTTTTACCCTTATTCAATTTAGTCCTTTTTCCTAATTACTATTAATTAAGCTAAATTCACTTATTTAAAACTTAATTAAGCTCACTATTAGACTCCTAATTACTCCTAATAATTATTTACTAATTCAGTTTACTAAGACAGAGGCCCGATATTGCACTTTTTCGATACCCATAAATTTTGGGTCATTACAGAGACTCTGTTAATGGTGAAGCTAGGGGGTTGGCAATGGCCTTGGCCCCCTTAAAATGATTTTTTTTTATTTAGGCCCCTTTATAATTTATAAAATTTTAAATTAGTAATAGTAAAATTGCACTTTACCTCCAAAATTATAAAAATAATATATATATAAGTAATCGTAAAAATATACAATTTAATTCCGCCTCTCCCAAAATAATTTCTGGCTTTGCCCTTAGGCTCCGGAGATGCAAAATTGATGAATTCAAATTGAGTTAACATGAATTGATTTTATTTCTCTCCTTGTAAATTCTCACGTAAACTATGTTGTTCTATTTTTCCGTATTGTCAAGATCACACTAGAAGCTGAATGAACTTCATACTACTTTCACTATTCATTAATGTGAGAGTACAAGTCTTTAATAGATGGAAGAGAATGAGAATAGCACTAACTAACTTGACAGTTAACAATTGTTTTAGCTAACTAACTAATTTCTAACTCCTTAACCCTAACATGCCCCGAACTTGTTCCTTTCTTCTCAACTATAGTAACTTGACCAGTTGTCACTCGAAGCTGATTTTGAAACTTGTTGAACAACTTGCTGCTAAAGGTTTGGTCAGCATGTCTGCAACTGCTCTTGGCTTGGTACATGACCCACCTGAAATAAGCCTTGTGCAACCTTCTCCCTCACAAAAAAGAGGTCTAATTCCACGTGCTTGAATTTCGAGTGCATGACTGGGTTTCCTGCAACTGCCACAGCTGTTAAACTGTCACACCACACTAGTGCTTTGCCACGAGGAGAAACACCTAACTCGGTCAACAACGACTGGATCCACACCATCTCAGTAGTAACATGGGCGAGACTTCTGTATTCAGCTTTGGCAGTCGACCGAGAGACCACCTGCTGTTTCCTAAAGCTCGAGGAAATTGGACTTCCTCCAAAAAAAACACAGTAACCAGATGTGTGATGGCGATCATTAATGTCAGACCCCAGCTAGCATCTGAAAACCCTTCAAGCAAGAGCTTCGAGCTCTTTATAAACTGTAGTCCAAGATCCAAGGTCCCATGCAAATAATGTAGGACTCTCTTGATAGCTTTGAAGTGGATGTCCAAAGGATTGTGCATGAATTGGCACACTTTGTTGACGGCAAAGGCAATGTCGGGTATGGTAATCACCACATACTGCAGTACCCCTACAATGCTCCTGTACACGTGAGCATCTGCAACAGGTTGTCCTTCACTGGCGGACAACTGACATGTTGTTGTCATAGGTGTAGGTGTAGCTTTAGATCTCTCCATATACGCTCGTCGCAACAGATCCAGTATGTACTTCCTTTGGTTAAGAAATAAACCAGTGGTGCTGTACTAGACTTCAATGCCTAGGAAGTAGCTAAGGCGACCAAGATCTTTTAATGAAAAAGTCTCATCAAGCTGCCGCACAAACTGATCTATAGCTTGGTTGTTGTTCCCTGTAATTATAATGTCATCTACATAGATTAAAACATACATGAGTTGGGAGCCTGATTGGTAAACGAAGAGAGAAGTGTCAGCTTTAGAGGCAACAAACCCAGTAGCCACTAGAAATTCCTTAAGCTTATGAAACCAAACCTGACGGGCTTGTTTGAGGCCATAGAGTGCTTTCCTCAATCGACACACCAACTGTTGACCCTTGTCCCCTTGTTGTTCAAACCCTGATGGTTGAACCATGTAAATTTCTTCTTTTAAATCACTATTCAGGAAAGCATTGTTGATGTCAACTTGGAGAAGGGACCACCCAAACGAGATAGCAAGAGCCAACATTACTCGAATAGTTGTTGGCTTAACAACAGGGCTAAAAGTATCTCGAAAATCAATATCAGTTTCTTGGAGATATCCCTTGACCACCAATCTCTCTTTGTACCAAGCGACAGACCCATCAACATTGCGTTTGACTTTAAAAATCCACTTGTAACCCACTGCTTTTCTTCCAGCAGGTAAAGGCACAAGGTCCCAAGTGTGGTTGGCAAAGAATGCAGTGTATTCAGCACGAGCAGCTACTGTCTACACAGGGCTTTGAAGTGCTTCAACAATAGAAGTAGGCTCATGATCAGAGAGGGCAGAAGTAAATAGTTTGGGCTTGAAGATCTCGCTTTTGGACCGAGTCTGCATCGGATGTGTATTAACAATAGGCTGAATCTACCTGGAGGGAGACGAGGAGCATGTTGGAGATGGACAAGAACCAGGCACAACTAATGATTGATCAGGACCAGATGTATGTGGAAAGAGACCAGGAGTCAGAGAGGAGCCTGGAGATAGTGGAGAAGCAGACTGTTGAACTGAAGAATCCACAACAGATGGTGACCGACTAGGACCTACCTCATGTGCCAAGATATCATGTTCCAGAGAAAAGCCTTTGACCACCATAGGAAGAGCAGACTGATGATGAACTACCCGGGCTGGCCTCTCAGAAGAGAACTCATGTTGGAATAGAAAATGGTCCTCATCAAATGTAACATGCCTAGAGACAAACATTTGACCACTCCTGTCAAGGTACCTATAGCCTTTTTGATTTAGCCCAATACCAAGAAAAATGCATAAACTGGACCGAAACTGTAGTTTTTTGGGATGATAAGGTCGCAAACACGGATAACAGGTACAGCCAAACACTTTAAAATATGAGTAAGATGGTTTTACTTTATACAACACTTCATAAGGGCTTCGTTGTTGTAGAACGGGTGTTGGCAACCTATTAATCAAGTGAATACCATGTGCAAAAGCATATGACCAGAATTACAAAGGGAAACCTGCTTGAGCTAGAAGTGTCAGTCCCATATCAACTATTTGTCGATGCTTTCTTTCAATCATCCTGTTTTGCTCTGAAGTATGAGAGCAAGTAACCCTATGCTTGATGCCAAGACTAGCTAGTTCTTGAGATAGTGAACGATATTCGCCTCCCTAGTCAGACTGAAGCATTTTAATGGAACCACCAAACTGAACACGGACCATTTGATTGAACTGTAGAAAACACTGAAACACTTTTGCTTTTGACTTTAGAAAGTAGACTCAGGTATATCTATTGTACATATCTACGAACAAAACATAGTAGAGAAAACCATTTGATTTAATATGGGAAGGACCCCAAATATCAGATTCTACTAATTCAAAAGGTTTTGAGTACACTGTGCTAGAAGCATTAAAGGGCAGCTTATGTGCTTTGCCTAACTGGCAAGCTGAACAAACATTCGATATATTTTTCCTAGCAAAAGGAATGTTACAATTGCGCATAACAACCTCAAGAACAAAGGAACATGGATGCCCAAGCCTTCTATGCCCAGAGTAGGTGAAGAGGATAATCGAGCTGTACCCAAGAACTGCGAGGTAAAGTGTGAATTTGTAGTAGGTGGTGAGGGGACGAGCTAGACACGTTGAACCTATAAAGACCATCATGCATGTGCCCACTAGGAGTGTTTTCTTTGTCTTTATATCTTCACATAACACAAGAACGAGTGAAATTCAAAATAAACCTCATTATCTCTGGAAAACTGACCAACAGACAACAAGTTTTTACAAATATTAGGAACATGGAGAACATTTTGAAGGCGCAATAGCCTAGAACCAACCAACATACTGGTAGAACCTACATTAGCAATCCAAACAGGAACATCATTTTCCATTGAGACAAGACTCGTACCTGCATAGGGAGCAGCATTTGCAAGGGATGTTATATTGGGCGTGATATAATTTGGGGCGCCAGAATCAGGGTACCAAACTTGGTCAGAATCTGAAGTTTGCAAAGGAGGCTGCCAACACGAGTTGCACTTATGAGAACATGAACGTGTAAAAGAACCATTCTGTTCTCGAACCTGATGATAGTTAACTGACATTTGTTGGTTGGTACTGACCCCTGAAAAAGTCTCATCAAAGCGATGATAACAAGTCTGAACCAAGTGACCAACTTTGCTACACAGTTGGCATTAAGGCCTAGAACGAGACCAACCACGACCACTTGTACGACCCCTGGTACGAGATCAACCTCGACCATGTCCTCGATGACCAGGTTTATACTCTTGCTCGTAGGTATTTGAGGTCCTAATTTTCTCATCAGTGGCTTACTTGTGATGAGAAGCCAAATTCGCTTGTAGTGGAACTTCTGTCAGAAGAGCTAGTTGCCTTGTTCCGCAGTCAAGTAACATTTCAGTTAAGAGGTCAAGAGACATTTGAGTTGCCGAGGAAAAAATACAAATAGACTCGTATTCCATCGAAAGTCCAACTAGAATTATACTGACCTGTTTTTGTTCAGAAATTGGACTGCCAGCAGCAATCAAGTTATCACACAATGTTTTTACCTTGGCCAAGTATTCTTTCACTGTAAGATTTGCCTTTTTGACAGAGTACAAGGCATGACGCATACTGGAAATTTTGACATTAGATTTTACACCAAATCGTCGTTCAATGATTGACCACACTTCCAAACTAGTCTTGGCCATTGTAAGATGGACCAAGATTTCATCAATTACCGTAGACAACAACCAAGAAGCTAGGAATTTATCTTGCTTCTTATAGAGAAGAAAAGATGGAATATTAACAGGCTGCCCATCATGTCCAGAAATAAAAGGAGAGGGGATAGAAAAAGTGCCAAAAACATACCCTTCAAGCTCATACCCCTTAAGAATGAACAAAATTTGATGTTTCCACAACAAGTAGTTTTGCTCACAAAGCTTAACCGTGTCATGTTTCGAGAAATACTGAACGTTCGACAACGGAGTAGAAGTCTGACCTTGCGAAGCAGCATTGGATAAGTGACACGGTGTATCACTTGGATG